>NW_027129134.1:0-67500 GCF_037325665.1 Littorina saxatilis
CCCCAAGTTACACACGTACACACATACACACTCACTCACACGCACTCACTCACTCTCTCACACACACTTCATACACACAAAACACACCCCCATACGCACATAAACAAACACACATACACACACATACACTTACGCACACGTACAAACACACACCTACCCACCCACTCTCTCTCTCTCTCTCTCTCTCTCTCTCTTATACAAACAGACACACACCCACACCCACACACACACACATGTACATAGGCACGCATGTACGCACGCACACCCCCCCCCCCCCACACACACACACATTGACTCACACAAATCTCATACACACAAAACACACACTCATACGCACATACACGGTTGGGCTAGTGGTAAGGCGTCCGCCCCGTGATCGGGAGGTCGTGGGTTAGAACCCAGGCCGGATCATACATCATACCTAAGACTTTAAAATTGGCAATCTAGTGGCTGCTCCGCCTGGCGTCTGGCATTATGGGGTTAGTGCATGCTAGGACTGGTTGGTCCGGTGTCAGAATAATGTGACTGGGTGGGACATGAAGCCTGTGCTGCGACTTCTGCCTTGCGTGTGGCGCACGCCCTGATAATTATGGTCCTTCGTGGTCGGCTGGGCGTTAAGCAAACAAACAAATACGCACATAGACAGACGGACACACACACCTTTACAAACAAACACATATACACACTCATACACACACAAACATACACACAAACTCATGCACACACACATTCACGCACACACACACTCTTTCTCCCTCTCTCTCAGTCTTTCTTAAGGCTGTTCTTAACCAGACGAACCTTTGGTTCGCGAACTAGGTTCGTGGGGTTCGGCGAACCTCAAGACTGGTTCGGCGAACTTGTCTTGGTTCTTAACCAGACGAACCTGAGTTTTCGAACTAGGTTTGGGGGGTTCGGCGAACTAGGTTCGGGGTTTGCAAGTCATGTCTTGGGAACCTTGAAGATCGGGCCGAACCTTTGACTCTTCTGCCAAGGAGGAAGACAAATTATTGAAAAACTGAATCTCAATGGCGGACGAAATCACCCAAGTCAAAATTACATTTTCTGAGATTTTATAAAAACAACGCTTGAACGAAAAGGTAGAATGGTGACTTCCGTTCGATTTCAAGTTAAGCTTTTCACTTTTCCGAGCAAGACAACCGCTGAGAGTGAAAAAACGCCGCTGTTCGACTTTGAAATTTCCAGTCGTAGACGACCTTCGCTTCTGCAGCATTGTGTTAGGCCAAAAAAAATAATAGGTGTGGTTACGGTAACATAGCCCAAATAAATAGGGTAGGAAGGTAGGCAATAACTTTTTTTTTTTTTAACTTTTTTTTCTAATGTGTACAAATTAAACCTACTTGACAGGGAAATAAGTGTGCGACTCGGGCGCTTTCGCTTTCATTGCGTTTTCTGCACTCGTTTACTTGGTTTTTTTGGTATTTTTTTGACAAATGTAATAAAAAGTTATAGGGTCGGCCCCCAAAAATAGGGTAGGTCGGGTTACCGTAACCACACCTATTTTTTTTTTAGGCCTTAGTGCAGGTGAGGCAGTGTTACTCATTTCGCTGAGCTCGTTTTCGTATTGTTGTGCATTAGGATCATCTAGTATGATATGAATAAAAGCAGGAATGACTTCGGCATGTAAACGCATTGATTTTGTCGAAATCAGCACAGCAGTAAGCTAGATTCTTTCTGCTCAATTTGTTTAATTTTTTTCTTCAAAAGTTTATGACTTTGATTTTGATTGTTTGTTTATCTCATCGGCACAACATCCATCAGGCAAAATATCAATATGTTGAATGATAACGTTGAGATAAGGAAGTTCACACATTTATCTGCTTGCAACAACAATCGCAAGGACAGATCTGCTTCGTTGACTGCTAGATTTTCATTGAATTTCCCAAGTAATGATGATCTCGTTTTCAATTAGATCTGGACAGTGTTTGTGTTCTTAGATTCATGATTGACCATGCAGGCTGATTGAGATCATAACATTGTGTTTGTTTGTGCAATGTGCAGATCAATGGCCCGGACCGCAGGATGACCCAGTGATCAATACAACTTGCGTTCACCACTCAACATTGTCTTCCACCTAACTCAAGGGCAAAAATAAAGGTACATGCTGGTGAAATCATTGTGCAATTTATGTCTGTGAAGATCAAGATAGTTGTTAGCTCTAACTGATCATGCTTATTATTATCAAGTTACATACACACTCCGCCCCAGCACCACCCTAAACCCATAACAACACTCTCCAGTCCAACTACCCCCACCCTTCCGTGCAACATATGTTGCCGTCTGTACCTTGTTTGTGGTTATGGGGAGTGCTCAAATAGTTCCATAACTGTTAATATAAATTAAAAGTACTGAGAGTTTCATTTTCCATTGCTCTTCCCCTTCCTCACGTCACATTACACACTCCCTTTGCCCCATCCCCCACCCCCTCTCTCTTTCTATGCTCTCTTTTTTCTTTTACTTCTTCTTCTCTTTCTCTCTCTCTCTCTCTACCTGTATAAATCAGCTCTCTGGTTGTTGCTTCTGTAAGTGTAATGTAAAGTTCTACATCTCTGCATTTGTATTGTCATTTTTCAGAATGCCCTTGTAATAACTTCAGCGTCTGCCCATGGAGTCTATATAGGTCAAAGTCTCAAATGTGATGTGATCAAGAGGATGCCGCAATGATCCAGGTAATATTGCAAATACTCAAACTGATCTAAAAGCAGAAGCATAACGTGATCCACAAACATTTCTGCTTAAACATTACAGGGTTACAGTACACCCAGAAAAACAGCTGGATGTTAGTGCATAATTATGATCTGCAAGTGCAAGCAACATCGACCTTCTCCCCCTGCTCTTTTTCCATCAGCAAGAGCAACATTTATTTTCATGTACAACTTTTCTAGTGCCTCTTATGTTGTATAACTGTTGATATTTAAATGAAGCAAGTGTTTGTTTTCAATGGCACTGCATTTCCCATGTACACACACACACACACACACACACACACACACACACACACACACACACACACACACACACACACACACACACACATTTGCATTGTCTCTGCCTGTCTGTCTGTGTCTGTCTGTCTCTCTCTCTGTCTCTGTCTCTCTCTGTCTCTCTCTGTCTCTCTCTGTCTCTCTCTCTCTCTCTCTCTCTCTCTCTCTCTCTCTCTCTCCCTCTCTCTCTCTCTCTCTCTCTCTGTTTTTACATCAGTAATTTTGATCACTTGCACGCCTGTCAAATGGTTGTGTGATGTGTCTAGTGTGTTGGCAAAGTGTTTCGTGCTTGTCACCTCTCGCTTTCAGCCCTCACCGCTGGCTAGCACCGTCCTTTTCAGGACAACGCGAAAAGAGAGCAGCTGCTTGCGTCAGTCTCTCCTGCCAGTACATAACCTCTCCACAGCAAGCCCTTTGTAGTGCCTCCATCGTGGCGACAGGCGTGAACTGGGTACCGAAAGGCCCCAGGCTGAACTACAAGGACTCGGAGGTGGTTGGCCCCTAGACGTGTGGCATGCAGGCCCACCGGCGTGTGGATACGCCCTGGTGCCCACGAACCAACCCCCAACTATGGGTTAAATAGCCGGGCAGGACAGGCTCGTCAACCCTGGAAGGCAGCTGTCCTAGGAGAAGATCACTCCAAAATTAAAACGAGGGCAGAGGAGGCTCACTATCCCTGCAAGGAAACTCCTCTAGGAGAAGGACCACTCCAAATTTAAACCCACGTAGTCCCCCGAAGACGGAAGACATCGGCCATTAGGCGGGGAGCAGACCGGATGTCTACGCTTACTACGACAAATGATTGTGTCTAGGTCGAATGTTCGATCACTTGCACTTCACTGGGATTTAGTTACTGAATCAGACATTCAGTGAGAGTGTTATGTAGAGTAAGAGTATTGAGTCTGCTGCTGCTGCTGCTGTTGTTCTTACTCATTACTGTTTTTTCTCTCTGCATAATTCTTGTTCTCCCTTAAAATGCTGGTGTTTTTTTCATCATTACAGTACCTGTCCATTGAGTCTGCGTCTGAGCTGTGATGGGACCAAAACGATTCCAGAATGAAAGAGGTAACTTTTACTGATCTTTATTTAGTTTATGGAGAAGTTGGTTCACATAATGCATTACAGAGTTGCTGCCTTTTTAGATATATTAAACATTGTACCAGTCATTACATGATCAAATTGTGTTTAAGCCACCCCACCTTCCCCGGTTCCCAGCTATCCTTCTATCCCCGCCTCTAAACCCCCACCCCAATCCTTCCATCTCCCCCAAATCAAATTTACTGACACAACACTGATTTTCATTTTACCTTATTTAAGTGTTCTTTGAATAAAATTATATAGCCTGTTGCTGCTGCAAATGTTGTTGTGACTGTTCTTCCTCAGTGTATATTTTTTTCGTTTCCTCAGAATGCAGTTCTCCCATGCACCACAGCGTCTATCAATGGAGTCTACAATATAATTGTCTGGGATGTGATTTGAGCAAGAGTATGTCAGAATGATCAAGGTAACTTTTTAAACACACAGAACTGATCAAACTGTAGAATTCAAGTACACAATTTCAGATGTTTTCAAATGCATAACATACTGCAACAGTCAGGGTCTTTCTCCACATAAAGAGTGTGAGGTTTTCTTGGTAAAATTGCGATTTTTGTCGCTATGCGCAGAGTGCGACCTTTTTTTTTGGATTTTTGTACTATAAAGGCAGATATTCAAATAAAAGAAAGTCTTGCATGGGGAGGAAGGAATATGCATGAGGCTTTTGACAAGACAAACTGTCCTTATTAGAGCCTAAACATACGTTCCTTACCTTTAGAACCAAAATGTCAGACATCATAGATGCTCCAATCAAACAAAAGAAGGGCATCCTTTTACTTAAACATAATTATACACTGTACCGCACATTAATAACCTGGTTGTGTTCTGTGGCAGTGCATAGTGGGAACCTTTTTGCTTAATGAATTTCACATGTGTCTGTAACTTGAATCTCTACCAAAAGAAGGTGGACGTAAAAAGGGGTGTCTTAAAAAAAAAACCGCCCTATTTCCTTTTTGATCTCTTTTTTTTTTCGCAGTCAAAAATGTGATTAAAAAGAAAATAGGGAGGTTTTTTTACCATCCTGTATAGTCTTGTTGTTCCCATGTAAAAACCTAGTCAAACATGTGGTGTCTGATATGCTGGGTAATATGGTGAGGAACATGCCTTTAAAGGCCCAGTCATAATTGTGATAGCCGTTCTGCTCAGCTGGAATTTGATAAATTTTGTTGTTGTTGTGTTTAATGAAATGAATTTGCAAAAAGGAAAACAATTTTTTTTACTGTTCACACAAAGCACTTGTAGATATTTGGTATGTGCCGCATGTCAGGGGTGGTCTTATTCAATCAATCAATATGAGGCTTATATCGCGCGTATTCCGTGGGTACAGTTCTAAGCGCAGGGATTTTTTGACTCACATGCGAAGCAAAAGTGAGTCTATGTACTCACCCGAGTCGTCCGTCCGTCCGTCCGGCCGTCCGGAAAACTTTAACGTTGGATATTTCTTGGACACTATTTAGTCTATCAGTACCAAATTTGGCAAGATGGTGTATGATGACAAGGCCCCAAAAAACATACATAGCATCTTGACCTTGCTTCAAGGTCAAGGTCGCAGGGGCCATAAATGTTGTCTAAAAAACAGCTATTTTTCACATTTTTCACATTTTCTCTGAAGTTTTTGAGATTGAATACCTCACCTATATATGATATATAGGGCAAAGTAAGCCCCATCTTTTGATACCAGTTTGGTTTACCTTGCTTCAAGGTCAAGGTCACAGGAGCTCTTCAAAGTTGGATTGTATACATATTTTGAAGTGACCTTGACCCTGAACTATGGAAGATAATTGTTTCAAACTTTAAAATTATGTGGGGCACATGTTATGCTTTCATCATGAGACACATTTGGTCACATATGATCAAGGTCAAGGTCACTTTGACCCTTATGAAATGTGACCAAAATAAGGTAGTGAACCACTAAAAGTGACCATATCTCATGGTAGAAAGAGCCAATAAGCACCATTGTACTTCCTATGTCTTGAATTAACAGCTTTGTGTTGCATGACCTTGGATGGCCTTGACCTTGGGTCAAGGTCACATGTATTTTGGTAGGAAAAATGTGTAAAGCAGTTCTTAGTGTATGATGTCATTGCTAGGTTTAGTTATTTGACCTTGACCCTGAAGGTCAAGGTCATGTAAAGGTCAAGGTCAAGCATGTGAGTCGTATGGGCTTTGCCCTTCTTGTTTTATTTTTTTTTAATTTTTATGCAATTTATATCGCGCACATATTCAAGGCGCAGGGATTTATTTATGCCGTGTGAGATGGAATGTTTTTACACAATACATCACGCATTCACATCGGCCAGTAGATCGCAGCCATTTCGGCGCATATCCTACTTTTCACGGCCTATTATTCCAAGTCACACGGGTATTTTGGTGGACATTTTTATCTATGCCTATACAATTTTGCCAGGAAAGACCCTTTTGTCAATCGTGGGATCTTTAACGTGCACACCCCAATGTATTGTACACGGAAGGGACCTCGGTTTTTCGTCTCATCCGAAAGACTAGCACTTGAACCCACCACCTAGGTTAGGAAAGGGGGGAGAAAATTGCTAACGCCCTGACCCAGGGTCGAACTCGCAACCTCTCGCTTCCGAGCGCAAGTGCGTTACCACTCGGCCACCCAGTTCTAATACATACAGGTAAACTGACAGGTACTTTTCCACAGTGGAACCCCCCTTTCAGACCCATTCATTTCAGACTTCCTCCTTTTTAAGATCTTGCTTCTTTAGATGTTCTGTGACGGGTGAAGTGGCGCGCAGTGGTAAGACGTCGGCCTCCTAATCGGGAGGTCGTGAGTTCGAATCCCGGTCGCTGCCGCCTGGTGGGTTAAGAGTGGAGATTTTTCCGATCTCCCAGGTCAACTTATGTGCAGACCTGCTTAGTGACTTAATCCCCTTCGTGTGTACACGCAAGCACAAGACCAAGTGCGCACGGAAAAGATCCTGTAAACCATGTCGGAGTTCGGTGGGTTATGGAAACACGAAAATACCCAGCATGCCTACTCAACGAAAGCGGAGTGAAGCTGACTATGCTCTCAGAGTATAGTGTGGGGAACCCAAATGGGAAAGCAAGCTCACACGTCACCAGAATTTCTGGAACGCTGAAGAAGAAGAAGATGTTCTGTTCATAACCTCTGTAAATTACCCCCATTTTTAGACCCCTTCCATTTTAAGACTTGATTTTCTCACATTTTTTAAGATCTTAAAAGGGGTTTCCCCTGTACCCCTAAAAAACCCTGACCCACAAAGTAATTTAATTATAACTGCTGTAATCGTTCCTTCCGTGTGCTATTATCTGTGGGTTTTTTTTTTTTTTCTCCTGTGTTGTCTCATCCTCTGTGCGCCCTGAAAGAGACCTCCGGGTCGAAATTGCCGTACCTTGTCTTATCCAGCTGTGATCCAGCCTTCGTATTAATGTGAGGGCAGTACTTTTTTTTAAACTTTCAATATTGACCGTACGTTTTGCATAAAACACCAATAATGAATTAAAAATACATCAGAAAATTATTTCCTCACTATACACAATAACCCCTCATTTAAAGGCTGACAAAGTCCTATTTAATTAGTTTACTTACTGCCAGGGCTTTTCCCATCGTTGCGGGGATGTATAAATTAAGCTTCCTGTAAAGTTTTAGGTTTGAAGTCCTTACCAATTACAAGAAATAATCAATTCTTAATAAAGTTTATTGCTATCTTTAGAAACAGTTCTCCAGGGCTTGGGCTATTTTTAGACCGTCAACACAGACAGTACAGCTTCGTCAATCCCCGCGTGAAGGAAATCGCTCACCGTCCACGTGCAAAACGTTGTGATATTGACACGCCAGATTAGCGCGGTAGCGGATTGTGCTAAGCAGGAAAGCGCGCTTTTCTGTATTCTTGTTAACTTTGCAATTTCCGGAAAACATCCACTTTCACTTTGAGACTGTTCTGTTTACATTCTACACTATCAACACCACTTTGCAATACTGAAATAATTTTTTGTGTTTTCGAAAGCTACAGCCAATCGTTATTATATCCCCTTATGTGCAGTTTTATAACATTATTGGCACATGTAAACAATAGGAATTAATTAATGAACGCTACGAAAAGGGCAGCCTTTAACCTATGAACTTGCAACTGTGTTGACCTGTGTAATGTAACATAGACCACCACCATCTCTATCTCTGTCTCTGTCTCTGTCTCTCTGTCTCTCTGTCTCTCTCTCTCTCTCTCTCTCTCTCTCTCTCTCTCTCTCTCTCTCTCTCTCTCTCTCTCTCTTACACCCCTTACCTGTTCGCAAACCTTTACCCAAATGTATGCTAAATGTATATACAAGACAAGACAAGACATGGCAAGACAAGACAAGTTAGGAAAAGGTTGCCAGTAGGCCAATAGAGGGATGACAAGACAAGACAAGGCATGACAAGACAAGACAGGACAGGGACCAAAAAAAAAAGAAAGAAAAAAAGAAAGATAACTAATTCGGTCAACAGATGTAAAAGAAATAAGCATTTGTTTGGGTTGAATGTTTGGGTGTCACCCTGTATATATTTGTATTTTTGCAGGACAGGGTCGAGTTGTGATGATGTCAGGGCGACTGAAGACACACCAACAAGTATTCTTCGGAAGTGTTTGGAACACAAATGAACATTATTTCATAATAAAAAGGCGGCTGACATTGATGTTCATATCGGTTCATGTTCATATTCTCAGCACAGACGGGTGCTTAGAAATCGGATGTTTAAGAACAAGAGACAACCCTGAATAAAGCCTTATGAAATATGGTTGGAGCTGGATCAAAAGTGTGTGTGTGTGTGTGTGTGATTGATGGGCAACATTTATAAATGATGAGACAGAAAGCTAAAGCACATCCTTTTATCGTACGTTCCATATCGTCCTCCTACTTTAAATGCTTGCTAATACAGACGTTCTCCAAGAAAACGTCTATCCAGTAATGTTTTATTTATCGCAATGAAAGCTTTTTTTTTAGACGAATGAAGAGGAATCAAATTTTTTAAAAACAAAAACCAAGACCAATTGAATTGCTCAAAACGTAAAGAAACAGGATGATTTTGGTTCAGTAGTACTATTTGTAGACCCTTAAAGCAATACATCCACAAGGGATTCCAGTGTATCAGTGCAAATAGAAAATTTCTGATATAACTTGAAAATTAAAACAGACTGAATTGTGATAAAAAGAACCAAAATCCCGAGTAGTTTTTTTTTTAGGTCTCCCTCTTCACTCAATCCCCAAACTCATATTCTGTACCGAAAAGAGCTCAAACACACACGTGGACAGACAGACACGCACACACACTTTCGTAAACATCATGTATGCTTCTCGACTCTGCTGATCCACAATTAGAAATATCGCTATCATTTATTTTTGGTCACCGTCTTTCCCTTTTCACAGGCAAGTTTTTTTGTGTAGCATTTCCCATAGAACCCCGATGGCTCCACGGTAGACACAATGATCAGTCCATACCAGTCATGTTATTTTCTTGAATCAATTTATAACCTTTAACCCAGGAGGGGTAAATGACATAGAAGGCTTCGGGTACTCTTGAACTTTAATGTGTTAAATTCATAGCTCATAATTCAGAGGCATTCAAGCCTCCAAATTTGGAGAACCTGCACTTGTAATCATAACAAGTCTTTTAGATCCCTTTAAAGTCACGGAATGAACTCCGATGAACTGTACGAATCATAGCGTACTCTGGTACGAATGCATTTTGTTTACAAATTACATGCGTCAAAGAAGGAATTATCCGTGTCAGCGGACAGGGGAGGCAACTTTGTCGTGTAATTGAAGTCCCTTGGTTGACAACCTACGCCATTTTCGCCGATCAAACAACCAAATTAATTAATTATGCTTAGGTTTGGAGCTTAATCCATCAATTAATTTCATGATAAATGTTCTTGGGCTTGATTACACTTACAGGTACTTGGATCTAAAATAAGTAAAGTATGCCACTCGATTCTGAGCTATGAATTTAACACACTAAAGTTCAAGATTACCAGGCTTCGTGTACCATGATCAAGTGGGAAGGAGAGACCCAAATCGACAACCAGCACGGAGTTTCCACTCAATCGGTGATTTCGTCTTGGAGGCAGCCATTTTTGGAAGGGGAATAACTTACTTGCTTTTATTGTCGACTCGGAGTGAGCTCCCCTCGTTTGTCGGCGATCCAGGTTTCGTGTCTTAACTGGACGAACTAGTCCTTGAGTTTGCCGAACAAGTTCACCCAGTTAAGACACAAACCATGGTTCGCGAACCTTAGTTCGGCGAACCAATGGTTCGTCTGGTTAAGAACAGCTTTTACACACACACACACACACACACAAGTCACACACGCACACATACACACACTCACTCACACGCACTCATTCACTCTCTCACAAAAACTTCATAGACACAAAACACACTCCCATACGCATATATGGACAGACGGACATACACACCTTTACAAACAAACACACATACACGCGCACACACATACACTTATGCATGCACACACACACACACACACACCACACACACACTCACACGAGTACAGACTCATGCACGCGTGCGAGCACACACACACACACACACAAATACACACACACACACACCCTACACACACACGAGTACAGACTCATACACGCGTGCGCACACACACGAGTACACGCGTGCGCACACACACACACACACACACAAATACACACACACACTCACTCACACACGAGTACAGACTCATGCACGCGTGCGCACACACACACACACACACACACACACACACACACACACACACACACACACACACACACACACGAGTACAGACTCATGCACGCGTGCGCGCGCACACTGCACACACACACACACACACACACACACACACACACACAAACAGTAACACTAATAGTCAGTCGGCTAAGGACCGTTTTGGTTACTTTTTGGCGTCACGTTAGCAAACACATTTTTCTGATAGATTTTAACACCACAACACTAAATCTAAAGTTTTGGGGCAATATTCCAAACCACCGGTGAGAAAAACGTTGGTTTGTGTGTATGTTTTCCTTCTTTGGCGTTACTATTCTTGTTTTGAGGGTTGGGTTCATAAAACGGACATAAAACTTAAACCGCTTGACAGAAATTCTATAACTGTAAATCATTCGAAAGGGAAGGCATTCATGTACACGTTTGTGCCACTTAAAATGACGTCATTATCTGTTTATTTTTGTGAAATTGACAAGAAGAGCGGGGTAGTAGTTGCGCTGAGAAGGATAGCACGCTTTTCTGTACCTCTCTTCGTTTTAACTTTCTGAGCGTGTTTTTAATCCAAACATATCATATCTATATGTTTTTGGAATCAAGAACCAACAAGGAATAAGATGAAAGTGTTTTTAAATTGATTACGAAAATTTAATTTTGATAATAATTTTTATATTTTTAATTTTCAGAGCTTGTTTTTAATCCAAATATAACATATTTATATGTTTTGGGAATCAGAAAATGATGGAGAATACGATGAACGTAAATTTGGATCGTTTTATAACAATTTTTTTTTTTTTTACAATTTTCAGATTTTTAATGACTAAAGTCATTGATTAATTTTTAAGCCACCAAGCTGAAATGCAATACCGAAGTCTGGGCTTTGTCGAAGATTACTTGACCAAAATTTCAACCAATTTAATTGAAAAATAAGAGCGTAACAGTGCCGCCTTAACTTTCACGAAAAGCCGGATATGACGTCATCAAATACATTTATCCAAAAAATTAAAAAAAACATCTGGGGATATCATTTCCAGGAACTCTCATGTCAAATTTCATAAAGATCGGTCCAGTAGTTTAGTCTGAATCGCTCTACACACACACACACAGACACACACACACACACACACACACGCACATACACCACGACCCTCGTCTCGATTCCCCCCTCCACGTTAAAACATTTAGTCAAAACTTGACTAAATGTAAAAAGGAGGAATAATTGCAATCACACACACACACACACACACACACACACACTTACACACACACACACATGCCTACACACGCACGCACGCATACACACACACGCGCGCGCACGCACGCACGCACACACACACACACACACACACACACACACACACAAAGACACATACACAAACATACCGACAAAATGATAGACATACACACAGTGAGACAAACCGACACAGAAACACCCACACATGCACGCACGCACTTATGTACGCGAACAAAGACGTAGAGATGCTTATAGAGAAACACTTACGCAACCAAAAAAACACGCACACAAACACACAGACAGACAAACTTCATTCTTGGTAGAGAAATGCATTTCTTTCTGTATTGCTTTCTCTTTAAGTGCACCTACCTCGCAGAGAGAGAGAGAGAGAGAGAGAGAGAGAGAGAGAGAGAGAGAGAGAGAGAGAGAGAGAGAGAGAGAGACACACACACACAGACAGACAGACAGAGACACAGAGAGAAAGAGAGAGATAGACAGACTGATAGACAGACAGAGGGAGAGACAAACATACGAACACACAGACAGACATAGACAAACACACAAACAAAGACACACAGACAGACTTTACTATTGTATGTGCAAGTAATTTTGTTAAACCACACGTTACGTTCACTACTGAACGTGTAACCATGTAAAACGTTACTATCTCTTTATATGTGTTTACTTGCATTGTAATCCTGGGGGGGGGGGGGGAGGGGGGTATAAATGTATGTAACGCGCAATACATGCCTTTTAACTTACTAGAATTGGAATTGTCATTTAAAGACTAGCATAAGAGTGTGACACGTGGTTCATTCGTTATTACCTTATTACAAAAAGAAAAAGATAACGGCACTGACGCTACCAGAAATAGAATTTATCAGTGAAATTCTACCATCAATTTAGTAATCGATGCGATGTAAAATTATCCTAAAACTGTGGTATGATCACGACATCGTTTAGCATTTAGGATCAAATGGTGCCAATGTGTCCACAATGCACTAATCACAGACAACAGTTATACGCTTTACGTACATGTAACTCTCCAACTGACATTGTCTGCCACTTGAAACAAATGACTTTCGAAGGAAAATTAACTCCTATATATAAATATTATGTATGATTTTTAATAATTACTTGCACTTTTTGAAAATAAAGCTTTTTCTACGATAAGGTGTTTACCCCCTAAATGTACAAGTCATCCGGTAGAAAAACCGGAAGTATCGTGTACTAAGCATATGTATATGTTTAAAAAGTTAATTGTGTTAACGTAGAACATATTGCCTATGTATATGTTTAGGTTTTGAATACTTTAGGGGAAAAGCATAGCCATTATTCAGTCATCTTTAACTAACACCCCTAATCTCAGGGCCCATTTTGTTAGTGGGGGTAGGGTTTCAATCAGTCAAAAATCACTTTCATTCAATATTGTCTGCCATTTCAAATACATACACGTAATTGCACAATTTCTTGAATTTTAAGATGCTTTAACTGACTATACCAAGAAAACCTGCACTTTTTGTAGAATTAGTTTTTTGTCCATGATTTATGTTTAAAAATGTCAATTCTTACGACAAAAAATGCTAACAGTTGCCTCACCAGACGACACGTACCTACGACGTGAATCGTGTCTGCCAATTAAAATGCATATATTTTGAAATAAGGGGAATCATAACATATTTCACTGTAAAGTGTCTCACTCTAATATCTTCTGGGTTCATGGTGTATTTGGTTAAATGAATTGCAGATAAGGTTTTTTGAAAATGACAGCTATACATATATTTTATTAAAACTGAAACTGGTGGAGTGAAAAACAGACCTGTTTTGAAGAAGTCGTACTAAAATCATTTATGGCCTTGAACTTCACAGTTTGCGTGTTATCTTTTAAAGAAAACCCGTTTTCATCACTAACAATGACCTAATTTACACATACATATCGGTCGGTCATAGTCGCGTTTTTTTAGAGAGGTAGTGTACAAAATGTTGTTTTGTACGTTTAAATTACATGTCCATTATTTTAGTCATATATCAATCAATAAGTAAATGCGCATACTTTTATTAAACGTTAATTTCACTTTAAGATCGCTTCTAACATTTAGTATAATTTCTGACAAATGCACGCTATGTAATAAATTGATAATATTATGGACGCCATGTGGTAAAACCGGAAGTTGAATTATTTTGCGATAGCAAAATCCTTTTACAATGATCACTTTCCTTTTATATTGAGCTGATCTTTAACGTTATGGGTAAAAATCTAACAGATTGAACCAAATTATCCTTTTTCAAGCCTGTGTATGTGTAAACTCTTTTTTGCTTCGACCCGGTTCGGTTTTCGGAGTTGATTCAGAATCATCCATTATTTATCTTATATGACTGTTGTTTTCCTCGGTAAATTAACAATTGTTGATGTAAAATAATTCTAGCTGTGAGAATAAACAATTTTCAAGATGTTTTTGATTGCGGTTTCAACCAGGCGTTCAGTTAGCTATACATATCGATTGAGAAAATGGCATTTCCTGTTTTGTCGTCCGCATGTTATACAGATGTTGTTAAAAATAAAACTGTGTATACGAATTAGGCATTTTACTTGCTGCCTGATGGCAACAATCTTTAGCTTTCGTTTAAGGTATAATTTGCTTATATCCGTATGCAGTCAAGCGGTACATGACGTTTTTTTGTAACCTACCCCCTGCGTCATGGCTGCATTTTGCAGAATATGGGTCATGTTACAAAAACGCTTCTCATTCTTAGGTGGTTGGGTTTAGCCATTTGTCGTTTACCGAACTGTGGCTGCAAATAAAACGAACTTTCCAAAAAACATAATATCTAATGTGACCACCAAAAGTAACCCTCCCACTATAGCCAGCCAGGTGACTATAACACATGTGCACAAAATGAACACAAACACACACACCGCGCGAGAGAGAAAGACTACAGGGAGGCATGACGTCATGATGCAATAATTGACGTCAAAGACTTTTGACCGTGACGTGACGCGAGCTTTATCCATAGTCTTGAACAACCACACACAAATAGACTTGGAAAGTACAGAATTTCTACCCGTCCAAAGCGGCCTTGGGTGGGGTTTGCTGAAAAAATGGGGGCCCCAATTTTACCCACCGTATTTTTGTTAGTATGGTCCCAATTTTTGGTGAACTTCCATCCCCAACTGTACCCCATAATCGGGCACAACGAATCCTTCTTTATCATGTATTATCGGTGTGAACATTTCTCAAGTCGATTACAGTATGTGGGATACCTCCAGCTTCGCTGGGATTATGATCAAAATTAAACATATAGTGTCCACGCCGCCATTTTGGAGTGTTTTTTTGTCGAATTCGGCCGATTTGAAGAATTTGGGGAATCTAGTGTACCTTAATTAAGACGCACCTGGCCCGGTTTGCTCAATAAAGCACCACAAGTATGCTAAATAATTAATTAAGTAGATGTGCAACGCCAAGGCACTGCATACCCCAGCGAAAGACAAACCTCTCTCTCTCTCTCTCTCTCTCTCTCTCTCTCTCCCCCTCTCTCTCTCTCTCTCTCTCTCTCAAACACACACACACACACACACACACGCACCCACACACAAACACACACACACACACTCACACACACACACACACACACACACACACCAAGTCACACACGCACACATACACACACTCACTCACACGCACTCACTCACTCTCTCACAAAAACGTTATACACACAAAACACACACCCATACGCACATATGGACAGACAGACATACACACCTTTACAAACAAACACACATACACGCACACACATACACGTATGCACACACACACACACACCACACACACACTCACACACACACACGAGTACAGACTCATGCACGCGTGCGCGCACACACACACACACACACAAATACACACACACACACATACCCCACACACACTCACACACACACGAGTACAGACTCATGCACGCGTGCACACACACACAAATACACACACACACACACACACACACACTCACTCACACACACACACGAGTACAGACTCATGCACGCGTGCGCACACACACACACACACACAAATACACACACACACACACACACACCACACACACACACGAGTACAGACTCATGCACGCGTGCGCACACACAAATACACACACACACACACACCACACACACACACACAAATACACACACACACACACACCACACACACACTCACACACACACGAGTACAGACTCATGCACGCGTGCGCACACACAAATACACACACACGTACACACATACACACTCACTCACACACACACGAGTACAGACTCATGCACGCGTGCGCACACACACACAAATACACACACACACACACACACACACACACACACACACACACACACACACAAACAGTAACACTAACACATGTGCACAAAATGAACACAAACACACACACCGCGCGAGAGAGAAAGACTACAGGGAGGCATGACGTCATGATGCATTAATTGACGTCAAAGACTTTCGACCGTGACGTATTCTTCTTACGCGAGCTTTATCCATAGACTTGGAAACTACGGAATTTCTACCCGTCCAAAGCGGCCTTGGGTGGCGTTTGCTCAAAAAATGGGGGCGCCAATTTTACCCACCGTATTTTTGTTAGTATGGTCCCAATTTTTGGTGAACTTCCATCTCCAACTGTGGCCCATTTTCGGGCACAAAGAATCCTTCTTTATCATGTATTATTCGGTATGCACATTTCTCAAATCGATTACAGTATAGCGCTCACGGGATACCTCCAGCTTCGCTGGGATTAAACATGATTAAATTGGCGACTGCTCTCCACCATTTGAAGATTAAAATTGGCCGTCATTAGACTGGTTTTCGTCGCGAGCGTGCCGTTTTCATGACGACCCAAAACAATGGCGGATGGGATGTAAGAAATCGACTCAAGGTGGTTAAGAAAGCAACAGACTGACTGGGAACGACACAGAATCACGAGAAAGTCATGCTCGACGCACAAAATGCAAAGTTATCAACACGCGGCAAGCAGTGGGAAAGTTGGATTGAACTGCATGAGTGTGAAGGTGTGCGCTGACTACTCACGACGCAGAGCTCTCTCCTGCTGCCGGGATTTGTAAGTAAAGCAAGTGTTGTGTAGACTTTGGACAGACCTAGACAAATGTTGCTGCCGTTTTGTCTGTGTGTCTGCTGGTGTGTTGAGCGAATGAAGCATCCATCAAGCGAGTGCACGAACGTGTAGTGTGCAGGGTCGATTGAGTCCAGTTTTGGTTTGAACACGGACACGCCACGGTGTGTGTCACTGTGTGTGTGTGTCTGTGCACTGCACATGAGCTTGTATCAAAGTGCCGGTCGATCATTATTTACTCCTTCATCCCTACAGTCTTCTTACAACTACATACTACGCATTCGCTAGCCTAGTAAGGGCGTTCATGCAGGACTAAATAATGATCAACTGGCGGTTGGGTACATATGGCAATCCGCATTGTGCAAATGTCCCTTTTAGCTCTTGATGTCTAAATAACACATTATTTAGCTAAATAACGCGTTATTTAGCTAAACAATGCTTTATTTAGCTATATCATGCATTATTTAGCTAAATAATGCATTGTTTAAATTAAACAATGCATTATTTACAGATACAGAAAAAAGAGAGCCCAAAGCACTAAATAATGCATTGTTTAGCATAAATAAGAGATTGTGTTTGTAAATAACTCATTATTTATAAATAATTACGCGTTTTCTCTAAACAATATATTATATGTAAATAAAGTGTTATTTAGATAAATAAAATATTATTTAGATAAATAAAATATTATTTAGATAAATAAAATATTATTTAGATAAATAAAATATTATATGTAAATAAAATATTATTTAGATAAATAAAATATTATTTAGATAAATAAAATATTATTTAGATACTTAATTTATTATTTAGATAAATAATTTATTATTTACTGTTTTTGCCTTGAAATAGTATTATTACGCTAAATAATGCTTTATATAGCTATATAATAGGTTTCCGCTATATAATTCATGATTTGGTAAATAATACATTATATACCGTAAATAAAATATTATATACCGTAAACAATTCATTGTTTAGCGCATCGCGAAGCCGTTTTTTCTCTTGTTGTTTTTTTCCACGTGTTTCCGTGGATCCGAGAGAGCGCTGTTGATTCTCCACTGTCTTGGCAAACCCAGTATCCGGTACTCCACATCCGGTTCCGCCAAGGGACTGGGTGGCCGAGTGGTAACGCACTTGCGCTCGGAAGCGAGAGGTTGCGTGTTCAGGCCTGGGTCAGGCCGGAATTTTCTCTCCCCTTTCCTAACCTAGATGGTGGGTTCAAGTGCTAGTCTTTCGGATGAGACGAAAAACCGAGGTCCCTTCGTGTACACTACATTGGGGTGTGCACGTTAAAGATCCCACGATTGACAAAAGGGTCTTTCCTGGCAAAATTGTATAGGCATAGATAAAAATGTCCATCAAATACCCGTGGGACTTGGAATAAAGTTAAAAAAAAATTCCATCTCACACGGCATTAAGTCTCAGGAAACATGAATACACGCATGCAGGAAAAAAAATATGGGTAGCGCCGTGTGTATGGCAGCTCGCTATCCCCGGGGAGAAAGCAGCCCGAATTTCCATGAGGGTAACCTCACTGGACTGTAAATCTTATCCAATCCAATCCAATCCAAATGTAACCAAGATGGCTACACAAGCACAAGGGAACGTTCCCGCTGAATTGATCAAAACTCTAACTACAGCGGTTGTCCAGGAACTGGCACTGCAAAGGGTTTATGGGGGAACATCTTTTACATCTGGACATGGAGAATGAACGACTGCGAACTAAATTGCTGCTGTTGTACCATCAGTTGAAGTTAGCCACCTGACAAGAAGATGGTCGGAAGCGAATCGGATGTAGCTTTAGTACGCCGAGACAGATGCTAGTTGTCTGATTGGTCAGTTTGAGAATCAACAGAGCTCTCGTGGATCCACGGAAACACGTGGTAAAAAACAACAAGAGAAATATCGGCTTCGATGCACTGCGCTAAACAATGAATATTGTTTACGGTAAATAATATTTTATTTACGGTGTATAATGTATTATTTACCAAATCATGAATTATATAGCGGAAACCTATTATATAGCTATATAAAGCATTATCTAGCGTAATAATACTATTTCAAGGCAAAAACAGTAAATAATAAATTATTTATCTAAATAATATTTTATTTATCTAAATAATATTTTATTTATCTAAATAATATTTTATTTACATACAATATTTTATTTATCCAAATAATATTTTATTTATTTAAATAATATTTTATTTATTTAAATAATATTTTATTTATCTAAATAACACTTTATTTACATATAATATATTGTTTAGAGAAAACGCGTAATTATTTATAAATAATGAGTTATTTACAGACACAATCTATTATTTATGCTAAACAATGCATTGTTTAGTGCTTTGTGCTCTCTTTTTTCTGTATCTGTAAATAATGCATTGTTTAAGTTAAACAATGCATTATTTAGCTAAATAAGGCATGATATATAGAGATTACACAACGTCATCGAGTGAGGGACCGAAAAATATTGAAACTCGAGGATGATTTTTTTGTGGTATCAACCGAGACCGTAGGTCGAGGTTGATACCACACAAAAAAATCATCCGAGAGTTTCAATATTTTTTGGTCCCTCACAAGATGACGTTTGTGTAATTTGTGTATACAATGATAAATTGATTGTATACAATGATCAATCTCTATACCTTCCTGTCACTGGAAGCAGCAACACTTGAAAGCATAAGTTCCCTTGACAAACGTCATTTATGATTGGCGTCATCTATGAATGACGTCACTGTCTAGACAAGACAAGTGCCGGTATCGGCAAACCTTGTCGCGGCAAAGGCGTGCCTTGATACCATTGAGATCATAGGAGATGCACAGCAGTGCCGATACCAGGTTTCTTTAGCTTCACTTTAAAATGATATCAGAACGATAGTTATTCACTTGAAAGTGAACACAGGAGAGTTGTATACAGTTAAATAAAGCATTGTTTAGCTAAATAACGCGTTATTTAGCTAAATAATGCGTTATTTAGACATCAAGAGCTAGAAGGGACATTTGCACCATTCGGATTGCCATAGGTACAAGCTCCTGTGGTGCACTGTATAGGACTGGAGACTGAGACTGACACTGTGACAGACAGAGTAGGTAATCCCCCTAAAAATTGTTTTGAGATGGAAAAAGTAAGGTCAGTCAGCACAGTCTTTGGATGTAGTGCAACAGAAAATGTTATTTATAACTGACATTTTATATTGTCAGCGGTATGAGTTTTTCTGTGCCTAAAGTTTTTAATGTTGTGATTTTGCAGGAAAAACTATGATTGAAGCTTATTGTAAGGCTTTGTGAAAGGGTAACTTTTTAACGAAGAACACATTCTTCATCGGGCAGCGTTCATTGAAGCAAACACTAAATGCGGCAGAATCTCATTCATCCTTTCTTTTTTAACTGCCATTTTTAAGTGTCGCTGTGCATGTTGAAAGCTTCATGTTCAGAACTGATGTTGCTGTAGAACTGTATGTAATTGGCCAGCCTTTGGTTTACACTTAGTGGTTTATATGTTGCTATAATTACTAAAACTATTTTTTTTAATTTTCAGGGGAAAAGCACCCGGACATCAAACATTCTTGCAATGTGTGGCAATAATGGTTTAAAATATTTCAGACAAAGCTCAAGGTGAGTTTAAATGTTCATAATTCTGATGTAAGTCAAGCTTATCTTTTATCTTGAGTAACTATCTCTGTCATGTCTCTCTCAGGCTGCGCGACCAACAGAAAAGTTGCCAAGAACCGATTCTTTGAGTGTGGCCAATTGTTCCCCATTTCTGGTTCACTTGAGCTGCAGGCAATTTTGTTGAGTGATTAAAAGTTATGGATTCTTTAAAAAGGTGTACGTTTGAGGATAAGACACTGTCAAAGTTTTGAAACAGTATTTTTCTTCTTCATGGTTATGGGGATGTAGCTCAGTTGGTAGCGCGCTGGATTTGTATTCAGTTGGCCGCTGTCAGCGTGAGTTCGATCCCACTACACTACATTGGGTGTGCACGTTAAAGATCCCACGATTGACAAAAGGGTCTTTCCTGGCAAAATTGCTTAGGCACAGTTAATAATTGTCTACCTATACCCGTGTGACTTGGAATAATAGGCCGTGAAAGGTAAATATGCGCCGAAATGGCTGCAATTACTGGCCGTATAAAATTTCATCTCATACGGCATCACTGCAGAGCGCCTAGAACTGTACCCACGGAATATGCGCGATATAAGCCTCATTGATTGATTGATTGATAAAAAAAAAAACTGCAGCACCTGTGTTCAATTTCTGAAGATGCATTATTACTACAGTGGCACCCCCCTTTTACGACCTCAAACAATCTGATAAAATCGAGTCTAAATAAAGAACGAGTCTTAAAATTACCACAAACATGCGAGACTTACCTTGTGTAAGTTGAAGCTTGTTTCGGATTTGGCCGATACATGTTACAGGAACGTTTATGTCAAGTCATAGAAGAACGCGCATGCGCAAGCTCACTCTTCAGAACATTTATAATACATACAACATGTACACTAATTAATTATTCTCCGTCATGAGAACTAGACTATAACGTAACCCAAGGGCTGGGATTTTTATTTCCACAGGATTAGGGTGGGACTTGACATAAACGTTCCTGTAACATGTATCGGTCAAATCCGAAACAAGCTTCAACTTACACAAGGTAAGTCTCGCATGTTTGTAGTAATTTAACCTCAACATGACAGGACGTTTACGTCAAGGAATGTTTAGAGATATGTGTACATGTTTATCCCCACTGTAACCTTCCAAACTGTCAAGTTATATCCTTTGACGAAATCACTCACCTCAATCTTTCTTGAGAAAAGAGTCCAGTAAGACTTGACCCATGTTAACCGAAGGTGTCTTTTTTGTAAAAACGGGCAAAGGTGGACTCCGACGACCATCCTGCAGCTTTCATTATGACGTCAATTGGCGTGCCCCTGGCAGCCACTGCCGACGTACTTGCTGATCTGGTGCTGTGACCCGTTAACAAATAGGTATCCACACCTGCTCTACTCAGAGTGTCTCTAATCCACCGAGCCAGTGTATCTTTTGAAATAGGTCCATGAGGCTATTGATAACTTACGAACAATTTATCTGTGTCTCTCAAAGTCCTGTGTACGACGTAAATATTTTATGAGCGTTGCAATTACACACAGGTTAGGATTTTTGTCAAACGACAATAACTCAATTTGAGCTACATGTTTTCCTTTCTTTGATTGTTTCATCACTGAGTTTATATGAAACACACACTTGTAGCCTGTAAGTTTCATCGAGGGCAAATAAAGGGAGTGAATTGTCTGACACCTTTGTCCATATAGGATAGCGATCAATGTAACTAACTTGCTTGATAATTCTTTTAAAATCAATTTTCCCAATGGGATAATATTCTCTAGATAAGAGAGAACTGTGTCTACGTCCCACGTAGCAGAGTACCTTGGGAAAGATGGTCTCAATTCAAACATCCCCTTTTACAAACCGCTTAACCAATCTGTGTTCACCAAAAATGCCACAGTCTGCTATTTCATGGTAGCCTTAAAGTGCTGA
The DNA here is from genome assembly GCF_037325665.1 of Littorina saxatilis. Taxonomy (NCBI): domain Eukaryota; kingdom Metazoa; phylum Mollusca; class Gastropoda; order Littorinimorpha; family Littorinidae; genus Littorina; species Littorina saxatilis. The sequence goes on from NW_027129134.1 coordinate 22,735, forward strand.
TCTCGCAACACAGATACTACTATAAGTCTGTCCAGCAGCAAACAATGTTCCCAGGAAATTTACTGCATTGATTACAGAAGGGTGAACCGGATCAATGCCTCTTTTACTCGCATACATTTTCCACTTTTTGATGTATACGGCGTACAGTTTAGCTGTCCCTGTTCTCCAGGATGCGCAGACCACTGAGGCTGCTTGCTGCGAAAGTCCTCTGCTTCTGAGCCTACCCCTGATACGTTGCAAATAAGAATGTGCAGTGTTTTTCTGAGCCGATGCTCCATGTTTGGGTTTGCAAGCATGTGAAGTAGATTGTCCCTTGCTGACACAAGAACTGGCTCCTCTATCAACAGACTCCCTAACCGAGGGAACCAGGGCTGGCTTGGCCAGTATGAAACCACTATCACACCTTGTGCTTTGTCCTTGTTCATCTTTTGTAGTACCCTGGGCAGTAAACAAAAAGTTGGAAAAACATACAATGGCAAACCATACCACGACATGCTAAGTGCATTGACACTAACCGCTTCTGGATCCGGCCGATATGCTACATATCTGGGGTACTGACGATTAATTCGGGAAGCAAACAAATATATCTCTGGCTCAAACTCAAGTATTTGAAGCGCGTGGGAGAGTAAAGTCGAGTTTAACTTCCACTCAGCATCTAAATTCAGTTTTCTAGATTCTTCATCAGCTTCGACATTCTCTACACCAGGTAAGTACGCAGTTGTCACCCAAATGTCTATCTACACAGAAGTTCTAGATTTCCTTCGTCACAGCATTACACTGAGCTGAGTGATTAGTTGCCATGTTAGCTAGGCATGCCACATCTGTGGTATTATCGAGCATAAGTCGAATGTGAATACCCCTCTTGTCCCTCGCAAAAGCCTTTAGAACCAACAATGCAGCTTGCAGTTCTAACACATTAATGTGCATCTGTTTTCTGTCCGTGTCCAGTGCCCACCTGTTCTGCCCTCAGTACAAGAACAACCCCATCCTGTTAGAGACGCATCTGAATTGATAACAAATTCTGGCTCTCCCGGTGAAACATCAACCGGGCTATCAGCTACTAGAATGTTATCTGTCCACCATACCATGTCCCGTTTGGCTTCCTCTGAGAAAATCATTTCAGCATCATATTTTGCATGGTTCTGTTTTAATGCCACAATTTTTGTCATTGTCCATGTTTCTGTACCACAGAGCCCCATATTTCACTCCTTGAATACTAGCCACTGCCATGCCAATCAATTTAGCCAGCTCTCTAATCTTTGTTCTCCCTTTGTCTAGTAGACTGTTGGCTAATACCACGATTCTGTCCTTCCTTTTTTGAGTCAGCCTCACTGTCATGGTGTCTGATTTGATTTCAAACCCTAGATACATAATTTGGTGGGAAGGTAGGAACTGATTTGGTAGGATGGATGACAAACCCCAGTTTTTGAAACAAATCAATTGATGCTTTAACATTTCTGATGCACTCTATCTCAGAATCACCGATCAACAAAGTGTCGTCTATAAAGATGGTAGAGATAAACCCTAAGCTATGAAGGTGGGCCATCACAGGTTTGAGAACCTTGGTAAACAGACGTGGGCAACACGCCCATCCATTAGGAAAAACCCCGAAAAACTTCAGGTACTCTTGTGATTTTTCATTCACATGAACTAAGAAATAAGCCTCTTTTAAATCCAATAGAAGCAAACCAACAACACTCTGTCACCAGCGCTAATTAAAGCACGACGTAATGTTTTCAGTTTTAAATGATGATACTCAACTATCTTATTCAAGTTCTTGAGGTTAAGGTCGTCTTAGCTTATTGTCTTTCTTCGGTCTCACAAAAATAGGTGCGATGTATTCACCCATACTATGACTGCAGTCAACAACTACTCCTTTCCTTATCAGCTCCTCTACTTCTGCGTCAATGGCCATTTCTGTTCTTGTGAAAACTTAGGTGGAAAACCTCACCACTATGCACAGGCACCTCTGTAAAATCAATGTTTACCCCTTGCACCATACTAAGTACAACCTTGTCTGGAGTCAATTTCTCCCAATGTTCTATATTTTTCCAAATTTGTCCTGCTTTAAATTTGTCTTTCAGATCATTGACGGGAATGTTTCTGGCGTCAGTCGGCACGTTAATTGTTTGTGTACGTGTGACCTACTATATTTGAGTCAGCGTGTGACCTAAGGTTAGTCGGGATCGTTACTTGTTTTGGCTACGAAAATGTAGTTCACGTTATGCTGACGAAGTGAGTCACGATTTGCTAAAGCAGCCTCTTTGTTTTTTCAGCAGCTGTCTCTATTACAGCAATTACTCTGAGAGAGTTCTAACTGTGCTGTACCCAAAAGAGCAATGACGTCACCATTTGCTTCGAGACCTTCGTTTGTCATTTTTAGCACTACTTATTTGTCAAGATCGCCGGTCGTCTGGTTTGAAATTTCAAGCATGTCTGAATGAAGCTTGTCTGATGCATTTATTAATGCAGCGTAGTCTTTAGACAGCAGTTTTTTGAATGTTGTACAGGCGCATATCATTTTTCCTTGCATTCCTGTCCACACTTCCTTTGTCAATTAGCTCCTCGTTTAAATGAGGAGCTTTAATTTGCTTGCAATTGTCTGACACCAAGTGCTTGTCTAGTTTTTCTTGCAATTTCTGGTCTGACATGCGGACAGTGAATCTGTTTTCAACGATTTTGTCCAATTTCTCAGCAATTGGGGCCCCATCTTTTTCTGCCAGCTCTAGGTCTAACTCTAGAGTGTCCAGAATATTCGGTTTACCAGTGCTACTGTTAGCGTTTTTCAAAAACCGCTTTCCTCATCTTCCTCCTCGCCCCTGGCGAGCTCATTTTTGTCTTCTTTGCTGACCCTGTCAGCGACAATGCCAGAGAAGTTTCCGACCCTGTCGGAACTGGCTTTAATTCCAGAGTGTCCATATAATATCAGGTTTACTAGTGGTACTGTTAGCGTTTTCCACCACCACTTGAAAAACGCTTTTCTCATCTTCTTCCTCGCCCCTGGCGAGCTCATTTGTGTATCTTGTCTATCTTCGCTGACCCTGTCAGCGACAATGCCAGAGAAATGTCCGACCCTGTCGGAACTGGCTTCATTCTCGTGTTCAACACTCGGCTGTCACTCTCTGCTAAATGATGCATCCTTTTCTCCATACTATCAAAATAGTCGTCGCATCAACTCCGAAAAACATCTCTTGCACTCCATAGTTAGCCCCACTACGCGACAAATCTGCGCATTCCTTTCGTTCGCTATCTGACTCATCATGAAGGGCCGCCATTGTCTTTCCGCTGTATGCGTGGACGCAAATACCGATGAAAGAAAAACTGTTCACTCACCTAAACCATTGAGAAATACAATCCAAAAAACTGTCACAATACACAAAACAGTCCTAGCAACACATTGAAGTGCAGCTTTCCACAAATAATTACACACACAAGAAGGATGTAAGCGATAATCCAAGAGATAAAAAGTTATGTCTGTTAGTGAAGCATTGCGTGCGTATTCAGTGAGCTTGCGCATGCGCGTTCTTCTATTCCTTGACGTAAACGTCCTGTCATGTTGAGGTTAAATGGGGGTAATTTTACAGAGGTTATGAACAGAAAATGTGAGAAAACAAGGTCTTAAAAAGAAGGGAGTTTTAAATTGGGGGGTCATAGAAGGGAGGTTCCACTGCATTAATCATGCCATGGAAATCATGATCAGTTTACAGATAAATACAATGACAATTAAAAGCAATTTGCAGCCCAGTGTCTTATTATTTGATCATATTCTGTCTATTTTTATCATTGCATCTTTGCTACATAAATTTATGGTTACATCTTGACCAAAAGTCAATTATTATCAATAAAGCAAACAACATGCGCACACAAAAACATACTCAATTGTCAAGAACAGTGTCTATTTTATTCCATGTAGATCTCAAATCCACAGGCACACATCCCCTGCACAGTTCAAAGGTGCTACACATGAAACTATTCTTGGAATTCGAGCACTTTTCAACACATGTATATATTTGTTTTGCACAAGTTTTACTAGACCTGTGAATTCAACGCATTAATCAATACACTTTCAGGACTCTTCCCCAGACTTTAATGCTCATGTCAGCTGTTTCCATGCACAAATAGTCACCCTGTATGTATCTTTCGCTTGATATGCAAGTGTCTAAACAGAAAGAAAAAACACTAAAAACCAAACACAAAAATTCATTCAGTGAGAGTGAATGTACACACATCCTAAAAAACACGAAATGAATAGTCATTCTGTCAGTCATTGATACTGATCCAAGACATTGATGTGACGAAGAAAGGGGTAAGTTTATTTTAGAAAGCTAAAATCTTTCAGAGGGAAATGGTGTTATCAAACACTGGTCGTTTCACATGCTCCCTGTAAATCACTGAAAGCAGACCTCTTCAACTTCAGAAGACCCTCCCTTGTCTTCTTTTTGAGGGGCTATCCAGAGATACTCCAGTGCCGAGAGTATGAAATAAATAAATATATAGCTGTCTGTCAGCGTTCTCTAGAATGAAAATGTCTCTACAAGGTGCAGAACTGTGCACATAATTAAAAAAAAACCACACACACTACATATGTTCAAACACTGATCCAAATGTTGGGGGTGGGCGTTTACTAGGTACTAACGGCGCTTACAAGGTAGATTACAGTACATTAAAAAAGCAAAAAACAATATACATTATTTGTATTTTTGACCAAATTATGACATTTTACACAGATTGAGACAGTCAGTGTTCCTCAAGGTGAACAAGGACTGTCAAGGTGTGTGTAAAATGTCATATTTTGGTCAAAAATACAAATACTGTAACATTTATGTATCGATTGGTTCTGGTTAGAATTCCTTTTAATTGTTTTTTTAATGTACAAACATGCACTATTTTGCAGTCTCAGCTGGCCGTCTAATATGGAATGTGACAGAGCATGTGTAAACCAACCCACACAGAAACGCACTTTGTTTAACATCACAATGTACTCCAATGCAGGCAACAAGGAAGAAAGTCAGTGTACTGGCCAGTTGGATCTATAATGTCATTCCTATGACCCATACACAGCAACTGCACATGGCAACTCTTACACCTTCACCCGAATAGCCAATATCTTTCCTCAATATAACTCTGAATGATGCGTATCGTTTGGCTTTATTGATCTTTCCCTCTTCTTCTTCCAGGACCAGGGCATCTTCAATCTCTTTGTGTGTGGGCCAGTAGGAGCCTGCTGTCATCAAGCACCAGTGCCTTGAAGTCCTGGAGCATAAACAGAAAATCACCCATCAGTGAAGACACTTAACTCAAACTTCGAAAAGGGTTGAAAAAATTAACCAAATGCAAGAAAAAGTGTGAAAATAAAGAGTTACAGAAGAGTGTTTGTAATCTATTCATGTACGTAATGGATTGCAAGTGTGAGTAAAAGGTGGTGGTGGGTGGGAGAGGGGGGGATGGGATATACCTGTGGGCATTGGCTTTCCAGATTTTTAGCATTCTGACACACTGAGAAGTGTGAAAATGTGACGTGTTCTAGTGCTCCTGACAAGCAAAAGTGTCACACATCTTTAGCTACTTGGAATGAGTGCCCAGTTTACCATTGCATTGTACAGTGAAACCCTAACTTTGCCCCCCCCCCCTTTAAAAAAACACAACATTTGTCTTAAAAGACACTACTTTCTCAGATTCCTGTTTATAACCTCTATTCTAAGACATTCTGCTTTTCTTTGATTGAGTTTGCTGTATATATATATATAAATGATATATATCTTAAAAGGGCTCCACTGTATCTCTAAATTTTTTCTCTACAAGAGGTATTGTAGCAGCATCTGTCAAGTGCTCAACCGCAAAAAGGTCAATTTGATATAATTATTCAATACTGATGTTTCAAGCTAAGCAGAACTGCTGTTTGACATGTGGTTGGAAAATGTGCTTCAGGGATTGTCTTGTTTAAAAAAAATTGAACACGAAGGCAGACATCTATTTGAACTGCAAAGCAGACACAATTCAAAAACCTACACATCATTATTATGACTTCCTACATAACAGCATGATCATGGAATCTGTTCGCCAATGTGTCAGATCATAACGATCATTATGGAGGCAGAAATGATCCCCTCAATCTGTAAAATATCCTTCTTTACAAACAGCATACAGGTGTAGCTAAAACAGAATTCATATTACAGTGGAACCCGCTTTTACGATCTCCCAAAATCTGATAAAATCAGGTATTAAAAAGCAGGAAGTCTTAAAATGAAGATGAATTTGCATAGGTTATGACCAGAAAATCTGAAAAGCAAGGTCGAAATATAGGGGAGATCTTGAATTGTAAAGGTTTTTAAAAGGGGGGGGTTCACGGTACAGCACCCTAATTGTGAGGACTGTTCATTTATTTCCCTTTATAAGACACTAAAAGGTTGTGAGTACTGAAATTTAACTGCACAAAATATCTTGACAAAATCAGGATGCTGACGCTGAATTTTCATTCTTTTTCAATATTTTTTGAAACCAGAAAATAAACACATTCCCTAGAATGAAAAAAAAGCACCGGTAATGTAATTTGTGACTGAGACCTAAAAACCTCACCGTTAGTCATTATTTAGTATACCCTGTAACAAAGTCTTCGACCTCACAAATCTTGCAGAATAAAAAGATACTTACTCGAATGATTGAGTTTGGAGGAGGCGCGGGGGTTGAGGGGGGGGGAAGCGGTGAGAGAAAGTACTTATAACTATAGTCCTGATTCACCTTCAAATTGTTTTTTGGGCCACCCAGACCACTAATTTACACCCCCACCTACACACAATTTTACTTATTTTACATTCCTAAAACACACACACATCCACACATAACAAATACACAACACGCACTGACTTTCTTGACATTGTTCAGTTGGATGAATGTAATTTCTTCATTTTCTGTGATAGCACTCTATTGCCAGTATTGGAATTCACAAAATTACCCTTGGCTCTAACATCATAAGTCTTTTTCTTTTAACTCCTGCACACAGAGAAAGTATTATTAATATTATAAGTATAACTAGACTACTAGTCCTCACCTTCAAATTGTTATTCGGATCAGCCTTCCCCTTGCCCAGCAAACCAATTTCAGTTTGAGAAGACTTGGACCAGTCCTTGCCTCTGCATTAGCTCACACCTCTGCTAATTCCTCTCCCTATCCTGCCTCGATGTGCACTTCTTGAAGTTGAACGAGCAGCCTGGCCGCTTGTTGTTTTGAATGTAAAACTTCCATAGCCTGAAAATAAAGACAAATGCTTGAAAAGAATACACTATATATTAATCAATCTCCCTTACAGTTAATGAGTTATTTGTAGCAAACTTCAATCATAATCAGGAAAAGCTCACTTGAGTTTTTACAGCTGGCACACAACGTTCACGCACACAACACTGTCAACAGTACATAGTTTGTACTCTTTTTTTCACGTGTATACAAAAATACAATTTATATATATGTGATTATATCACAAGCATAATACACACACACACACACACACACACACACACACACACACACACACACACATAATCACACTCATGCACACAGTGACACGCACACACAGTGATACAAGTCTCTCTCACACACACACACACACACACACACACACACACACACACACACACACACACACAACAAATGCACAAGACACTGATACCCTCGAGATTGTTCAGAGGGATAAGTATAATTTCTTCTCTTTTGGGTTACTATTATGAGAAAAGCCATAATTTTCAGAGCTCTCTATTTGTCTGAAACATGAATGCGCTTTGCTTCGAACTCTCGCACGTTTACTGTTCCCTGTGTTCGATCAGTGACATAAATGGAATTTGAAACACATGCATAAGCTTATAAGTAAAAGCGCAACTTTAGAGACATATATTTGAAATGATCACCAACAGGCAACACATGTCCAAGATAATCTGACTGAGTACTGCTTCTAAACAAAGTACGAGCATGATCTTCGTCAGGGCTTTTTGACTCGCATCGATCGATTCATTTGCAGTCCTGCTGAGAGCAACTTGTACACTGATACTGACTTGTCCTATTGAAAGCTTTATTTCCTGTCAGACAACGTTAACTTAAGCTGGAAAATGACACTTACCTTTTCAGACTAAAATGATCGTCAGGAAGACGCCATTGTTGACACATTTGACAAGGGAAATCACCCAACCATTACAAGAGTGCTCTTTCCTTGGAATCTGTTACGACAATTAATTAGCTATCAAAACTGTTGAATTTGCAAAGTTAAGTTATTCCTCATGGATGGTAGCATTATTTGTAACGTAGAATCTTACGGTGATGCTTTGAAAGCGATCTGAAGGCCTTTTCCCGGCGGATACTATCCCTTTAAATTTCCGACATCGATTTAAAAACAATTTCATCTTATTCCTTGTCGGTTCCTGATTCCAAAAACATATAGATATGATATGTTTGGATTAAAAACACGCTCAGAAAGTTAAAACGAAGAGAGGTACAGAAAAGCGTGCTATGCAGCACAGCGAAACCACCACCGCGCTGAACAGGCTCGTCAGTTTCACTCCGTTTTGCACAAGCGGCGGACTGCGGTCAAAAAATGCAGTGCGTTCAGTTTCATTCTGTGAGTTCCACAGCTTGACTTTAATGTAGTAATTTCGCCTTACGCGACTTGTTTTCTTCTAGACCGGGCCTGTAGTAATGATCCAAGCAAATAAGAGAACAACGTTGAAGTGACAATGACTAGGTTTAAAATGTCCCTTATCAGAAAGTTGAACCTCAGTCCTTTGATGTTTATTAAACACATTTTCATATAAAGTTGGCGCTTCATATGGAAAAGTGACTTTGAAATTGACCCTAATCCTTCTTTGGGCTCTGTAAATGTCGTTTGGGGCTATGGTTGTAAAACGGTATCTACTGGTCACCCCAATGTATTTATAAACTGAAAACTCTTTCTGCACCAGAACACGCAGAAAGGATTGTATCTGCCTGATGTCTGATGCTTTTCAAAATCCCCAACCACTAACACCTTCAAAACGGACATTAACTGACACTGTTGTTTTTCCCTATATAATCCTTACTATTTTTCCGAGACGTCGTCGTGTTGTGTATTTAGCTTGCCACAACCTCATACATGGTCCTAAAAGTTAAAGTTGAAGAAAATACTAAAGATAAATGAACAAGCTGACGCAGTGTCATTCGCACCGTGAATCCCCCCATGGGAACATACTAAAGTCTGGTTCCAAATAGGCTCAATTTCCTTCTATTTCTTTGTATTTCTGCCTCGTAGGGGTAGGGGTGTTCAAACCAAAGGCACCTTTAAACCAAAATTCAAATCACACATCTTACAATACTAAGACACTCAGCAGTGAAAGGGTGTCTGCTGGTAAAAAATTCCAAACAATCGTAAAAGTACTTCACTACTAAAAGTGCTTTTAAAAAGAGCCGTTATTTTCCCCTCTATATTCAGTATTGTGTTTTCTGCGAACATGTAGTCTATTTAGATGGTTGTCGTGTGCACTTGAGTTGCTAAAGCGTTTTCAGTTGGGCATATGTCGTAAAGCAAAGAATTAGCCCTTTGAAAACCATCAGAACTGTCACACAAAAATAACATTTACCTATCTCACCAACTAGGTCTTTTCCTTATGTATTATGTATTGTCGTGTTTTTTGTAGCATACTTGTGAAAACAGCCACCACTGTTGTAAATGATACTTTAAAGAGCATTATTTCATTTTTACAGTTGAAGGACAACCTGGACTGCCGTATATTACAGCTGTTTTACAATCAGCCAAAATTTTCTTAACAAACGTATGTTTAAGAACAACTCCCATAGTGAAATTGAAGGAAAACAAAGTGAAAATCCCCCTGCCATAGAGGAGCTAAAGAATCAACAATAAACGACTGCATGGATAGCTTGATGCACGAATGCATTGCGGACATGTTTGTCTCCAACCAAGGGAAAGTTCCAAAAAATCCCTTTTGTGCTTCTTATTATACAGTGACGTCAAAGACAGCCTTTTCTGCTGTTCATACATTCAGGGGTTATGGTTACACTAAACGACGTAGTTGTAGCCATACTGCCATCCAGATTTATTTTTTCCTTGCGAGCAGTCACAGGGTGTTTGTGCTGTCTGCCAACCGTTAGATGACCCCGCCCAAGTCTGTTAAGGGACCGTTTGACCGTTATAGAACGCGTCTTTTTGATTTTTTGGCACAGTTGGAAACGGTTGATTTTTATCCCTACCATTGTTTCCAAACATTATATAGGAATGTTTTGTGAACAACGGATAATAGCCGCTACTCGCATGTGTAGCAAAAGTGAGCGTACATACTCACCCTGGTCGTCCAGCCGTTGTCCGTTGCCCGTCTTTATCTGTCTGTACTAAACATTACCTTTGGATATTTCTCCAGCGCTATGAAGTGAAGAAACACCAAATGTTGCAAAATGTTGTATGACCCCGAGAGCTCAAAAAAGATACTTGAGAACCTTGACCTTACCATAAGGTCAAGGTCACAGGGAGAATTAATGTGGTCTAAAAACTGCAAAATTTCACATTGTGTCATTTTTCTGGAAAACAAATTAAAAACAGCGGGCTTAGTTTTGTATGGTATACAAGAAAAAGAAAGCCTTATTTTCTGATACCATTTTGGTTGACCTCGCTTCAATGTCAAGGTCAGAGGAGCCCTTCAAAGTTGAATTGTAGACATATTTTGATGTGAGCTTGCCCCTTTAACTTTACTATGGACGATATCTCTTACAAACTTAAACACTGAGTGGGGCGTTTGTTAGAATTTCATAGTGAGCCACATCTGGTCACATATCGTTAGGGTCAAGGTCACATTGACCCCTATGAAAAATGTGACCAAGCCGGGTAAAGAAATCCATGTGTCTTGGTAAAAGATCTTAACAAAGCAAAGCCCATGCGACTCTCATGCTTGACCTTTGTCTTAAAGTGACCTTGACCTTCAGGTGACCTTGAAGGTGAAGGTCTAACAACTGAAGCTGGCAATCAATCAATCAATCAATCAATGAGTCTTATATCGCGCATATTCCGTGGGTACAGTTCTAGGCGCTCTGCAGTGATGCCGTGTGAAATGAAATTTTATACGGCCAGTAGATTGCAGCCATTTCGGCGCATATTTACCTTTCACGGCCTATTATTCCAAGTCACACGGGTATAGGTAGACAATTATTAACTGTGCCTAAGCAATTTTGCCAGGAAAGACCCTTTTGTCAATCGTGGGATCTTTAACGTGCACACCCAATGTAGTGTACACGGGGGGAGGTTCGGACACCGAAGAGACATTGTACACTATTAGAACTGGTTTACAGATGTTTCCTACCAAATTACACATGACCTTTGGCCAAGGTCAAGATCATCAAAGGTCACACATCACAAGGCTATCAATTCAAGACATAGGAAGCATAAACATACTTATTGGCACTTTCTACAAAGAGACATTGTCACTTTTAGTGATTCAATTGCCCGTTTCAGTCACATTTCATAAGGGGCAAAGTGACCTTGACCTTGATGATATGTGACTAAATGTGGCTCAATATCAGTATATAACATGTGCCCCACACAATTATGAAGTTTGAAAGATTTTTTTCATAGTTCAGGGTCAAGGTCACTTCAAAACATGTATACAATCCAACTTTGAAGGACTCCTTTGACCTTGACATTAAAGCGAGGTCAACCAAAATGGTATCAGAAGATAAGGCTTTCTTTTTCTTGTATACCATACAAAACTAAGCCCGCTCTTTTTAATTTGTTTTCCAGAAAACTGGCACAATGTGAAATTTTGCAGTTTTTAGACCACATTCATTCTCCCTGTGACCTTGACCTTATAGTAAGGTCAAGGTTCTCAAGTATCTTTTTTGAGCTCTTGGGGTCATACAACATTTTGCAACATTTGGTGTTTCTTCACTTCATAGCGTTCGAGAAAAATCCAAAGGTAATGATTTGTACAGACAGATGAAGACGGGCAACGGACAACGGCTGTACGACCAGGGTGAGTATGTACGCTCACTTTTGCTACACATGCGAGTAGCGGCTATTATCCGTTGTTCACAAAACATTCCTATATAATGTTTGGAAACAATGATGGTAGGGATAAAAATCAACCGTTTCCAAATGTGCCAAAAAATCAAAAAGACGCGTTCTATAACGGTCAAACGGTCCCTTAACAGACTTGGGCGGGGTCGTCTGACGGTTGGCAGACAGCACAAACACCCTGTGACTGCTCGCAAGGAAAAAATAAATCTGGATGGCAGTATGGCTACAACTACGTCGTTTAGTGTAACCATAACCCCTGAATGTATGAACAGCAGAAAAGGCTGTCTTTGACGTCACTGTATAATAAGAAGCACAAAAGGGATTTTTTGGAACTTTCTCTTGGTTGGAGACAAACATGTCCGCAATGCATTCGTGCATCAAGCTATCCATGCAGTCGTTTATTGTTGATTCTTTAGCTCCTCTATGGCAGGGGGGTTTTCACTTTGTTTTCCTTCAATTTCACTATGGGAGTTGTTCTTAAACATACGTTTGTTAAGAAGATTTTGGCTGATTGTAAAACAGCTGTAATATACGGCAGTCCAGGTTGTCCTTCAACTGTAAAAATGAAATAATGCTCTTTAAAGTATGATTTACAACAGTGGTGGCTGTTTTCACAAGTATGCTACAAAAAACACGACAATACATAATACATAAGGAAAAGCCCTATGTTTGGTCAGTTGGTGAGATAGGTAAATGTTATTTTTGTGTGACAGTTCTGATGGTTTTCAAAGGGCTAATTCTTTGCTTTTCGACATATGCCCAACTGAAAACGCTTTAGCAACTCATGTGCACATGACAACCATCTAAATAGACTACATGTTCGCAGAAAACACAATACTGATTATAGAGGGAAAAATAACGGCTCTTTTTAAAAGCACGTTTAGTAGTGAAGTACTTTTAGGATTGTTTGGAATTTTTTACCAGCAGACACCCTTTCACTGCTGAGTGTCTTAGTATTGTAAGATGTGTGATATGAGTTTTGGTTTAAAGGTGCCTTTGGTTTGAACACCCCCACCCCTACGAGGGAGAAATACAAAGAAATAGAAGGAAATTGAGCCTATTTGAAACCAGACTTTAGTATGTTCCCATGGGGGGATTCACGGTGCGAATGACACTGCGTCAGCTTGTTCATTTATCTTTAGTATTTTCTTCAACTTTAACTTTTAGGACCATGTATGAGGTTGTGGCAAGCTAAATACACAACACGACGACGTCTCGGAAAAATAGTAAGGATTATATAGGGAAAAACAACAGTGTCAGGTAAAGTCCGTTTTGAAGGTGTTAGTGGTTGGGGATTTTGAAAAGCATCAGACATCAGGCAGATACAATCCTTTCTGTGTGTTCTGGTGCAGAAAGAGTTTTCAGTTTATACATTGGGGTGACCAGTAGATACCATTTTACAACCATAGCCCCAAACGACATTTACAGAGCCCAAAGAAGGATTAGGGTCAATTTCAAAGCCATTTTTCCGTATGAAGCGCCAACTCTATATGAAAATGTGTTCAATAAACATCAAAGGACTGAGGTTCAACTTTCTGATAAGGGACATTTTAAACCTAGTCATTGTCACTTCAACGTTCCCTTCACTAAAGTGGCTAAGATGCCTGGATAATAATGTCTAAATGTATTTTACACCATTTCCCTTTTAGAATATTTTTTTTAATGTAATTTAACTACGTGTGTGTGTGTGTGTGTGTGTGTGTGTGTGTGTGTGTGTGTGTGTGTCTGTGTGTGTGTGTGTGTGTGTGTGTGTGCGTGTGTGTGTGTGTGTGTCTGTGTCTGTGTCTGTGTCTGTGTGTCTGTCTGTCTGTGCGTGTGTGTGTGTAGAGCGATTCAGACTAAACTACTGGACCGATCTTTATGAAATTTGACATGAGAGTTCCTGGGAATGATATCCCCGGACTTTTTTTCTTTTTTTCGATAAATACCTTTGATGACGTCATATCCGGCTTTTTGTAAAATTGAGGCGGCACTGTCACACCCTCATTTTTCAATCAAATTGATTGAAATTTTGGCCAAGCAATCTTCGACGAAGGCCGGACTTCGGTATTGCATTTCAGCTTGGTGGCTTAAAAACTAATGAATGAGTTTGGTCATTAAAAATCGGAAAATTGTAATTACAATTTTTTTTATATTAAACGATCCAAAAACAATTTCATCTTATTCTTCGTAATTTTCTGATTCCAAAAACATATACATATGTTATATTTGGATTACAAACAAGCTCTGAAAATTAAAAATATGAAAATTATGATTAAAATTAATTTTTCGAAATCGATTTAAAAACAATTTCGTCTTATTCCTTGTCGGTCCCTGATTCCAGAAACATATAGATATGATATGTTTGGATGAAAAACAAACTCAGAAAGTTAAAACGAAGAGAGGTACAGAAAAGCGTGCTATGCAGCACAGCGAAACCACTACCGCGCTGAACAGGCTCGTCAGTTTCACTACGTTTTGCACAAGCGGCGGACTACGGTCATTGTGAAAAAATGCAGTGCGTTCAGTTTCATTCTGTGAGTTCGACAGCTTGACTAAATGTTGTTATTTCGCCTTACGCGACTTGTTTGACTTTGATATGTTTTGCAATTGATATCCACATTTAGTCATTTAATCAGAAGCAGTAGCCTGCCTCAAATCCCGGTGTAAAGCACACACTTCCGAGAAAGAAGACAACATGTTCCTTTAAGCATGTCAGGCGCGGCGTTGCGCATCCGCTCCGCCTGTGTCCAGTTCTCCCCCGTGTTTCAGGAATACGCTGGTTTATTCAGAATTCTACCCGTGTTTAGCTAATCTCTGATATGTGTTGTAAGGCGGCGGTGGTGATGGTGATGGTTGTGGTGGTAGTTGGTGTGTGTGTGTGTGTGTGTGTGTGTGTGTGTGTGTGTGTGTGTGTGCGTGCATGCGTGCGTTCGTGTGTGCGTGCGTGTATGCGTGCGTGCGTGCGTGCGTGTGTTCGTTGCTGACTGCATGCCTGTCTGTCTGCCTGCATGATTGTATGCGTGCGATCGTGTACGTCTTTCTTGCACAATATAACAATGTATGCTCACCCCAATGCAAAAAACACAAAGAATGTTAAGTGGCAATACATCATGTCATCACTTATAATGTATAACCCTGTGTTTTCTCCAATCAAGAAATTCCGAGGTGTACTTCACCTGTATGGAGGATCTGATGGACAGGTGTGAAAACGACACCAGATTCTTCTCCTTCCCCACCCCGCCCAATATTGACTGGCTCAGGCAGCACGCACGCCTCAGGTGTAATCCTTCTTCTTCAGGTAATTAAATAATTAATTGACGATGTTTGGAAATTTGGAAATAACTGCTTCGGGTTTGTATGTGCTGTGGAAGAGTGCCCTTTTCTTGCAAAAGCTCCGACAAACCAAGGAGGGACCAATCACTTGCGAGGAGTTTGTCGGAACCATGTGGACCGTAGCACGTGTTTCCGACATCCCCCTTGCTTGTAATTGGTCCTTCCTTTGTTTGTTTGAGGTTTTGCAAGAAAAGGCCACTCTCTCGCACAAGACCTACACACTTAAGAGAGTTGTTTTCAGAGTTCGTCTTTTTTGCACTTGTGTTAGCACCCACGAACATAGGTATTGTGACAAATGGATTTGTACATAATTCAGTATTAAAAGTATTTAACACATGTGTACAGATTGGCTTGCCATACTTGTGGTTCACACGAGTGCAGAAATCACCTGTTGAGAAGAGGTGACCTATTTTTGTAAAGTATATCTCCATTGGCTGCTATTGACCAATGAGAGAGAAGATTGTTAACATTGTTGGATTGTGAAGGTTAGAGCATGACCGACAGTTGAAGAGAAGAGACGTGTCTCTGAATGTCTCCACGTTTGGGTTGTAATGCTGCTCACCCAACATTGAGGTCGAATACTGTACGACTCGTGTTGTGGAAGAATCATGAGTGATTCTATGCTGTGAATATACAGCACCCCGGTCGGAGTGACGGATGCACCACTCGGCGGCGGGAGAGAGAGAAGAGACGGGCATTCCCTCCTTGGCGCCACGGATCCGTTGATTGTGGGCGCGAGGTTGTATCAGCGCTGGAGTTCTGGAAACCGGTGGAACCTCACCCCATAGTCACCACGAGCTGTATTTCGTCGTGGGTGATATGGATCCAGAGTATGTACCCGCTTAATAGTGAGTAGTCATTGTATTTGTGAATTACCACTGAAGAAACATAATCGTCAGAAGGATTGTGTGAGACGAAGACGTCGTCAACTGAGAATTACGTGACATGTGAAATGTGCGTAAAGTGAAACTGTGTTAAACAGGAAACATAATCGTCAGGAGAATTGTGTGAGACGAGGACTTCGTCAATCGTGAGACAGTTAGACTCCTACGCGTTTTCACGATATTATTCTTATTATACATGAATGCAAGTGATTTGTAGACTGCATGAGAGATAACATATTTGTATTTTTGTGTTGATGTTACAATATAGGTACGAGGGCAAAGGGCAGTAATTGTGTTTCAGTCTTTGTACCTAGTTTGAGTGCTGTGTGTGTGTGAGTAAAAGTTAGTTAGTAAACAGAGCAGAGCACGCATATTTTCTGATATAGTAACAAATACACACAGACACTTACACGAAAAACCATCCGTAACATTTGGTGACCCCGTTTTCTCTGTGTTAGGTAAAATTGTAGTTGTTTCCCTTGCATTGCTAAATTGAATATTTTCCCCAGTGGTAGTCTTTGAGATAATTTTTGGGTAGGTCACGCACAAAAGAAATTTCATACATTTTAGGATTGACTGATTGTGTTGTTCATGTCTTGTTTTGTGTTCAGACCGTCTCCAGTAGTGCTTATTGTATAGTTCTGAGCACTGAACTTTACTTTTTCTTCCTGTGGGGTCTGTCAATTCTCTTTCTTTGCTCTTTTCTGTACTTTCAGTTTTGTAAAATATTTTTTTTTGCTTTGGAATAGGGAACTATCTTTCGTTTGTAAACCCTTTGCCCTTATTTTAAATTGTGGATTGTTTGCCTTTGAATAATTTTTTCATTTAAGTTGTTTGGCTTTACTGACTTTGAAATTTTTTATTTTTATTGAGTCACTTGAGAAAAAGTGACTCTATGTAATCGGTCAGTGTTAGTCTGTCCGGCCGGCCGGCCGGCCGGCCGTCCGTAGACACCACCTTAACGTTGGACTTTTCTCGGAAACTATCAAAGCGATCGGGCTCATATTTTGTTTAGTCGTGACCTCCAATGACCTCTACACTTTAACGATGGTTTCGTTGACCTTTGACCCTTTTCAAGGTCACAGGTCAGCGTCAAAGGAAAAATTAGACATTTTATATCTTTGACAAAGTTCATCGGATGTGATTGAAACTTTGTAGGATTATTCTTTACATCAAAGTATTTACATCTGTAGCCTTTTACGAACGTTATCAGAAAAACAAGGGAGATAACTAGCCTTTTCTGTTCGGCAACACACAACTTAACGTTGGGCTTTTCTCGGAAACTATAAAAGTGACCGGGCTCAAATTTTATGTGAACGTGACTCCCAGTGACCTCTACACTTTGACGTCTGCTTTGGTGACCTTTGACCTTTTTCAAGGTCACAGGTATGTCTTGAAGGAAAAAAATTGAAATATCATATCTCTGAAACTATTCATCGGATTTGATTCAAACTTTATAGGATTATTCTTTACATCAAATTATTTACATCTGTATTGTGTTGTGAATAGCAATTTCTTCCTGTCCATCTGATGCCTCATATAATATTCAGAACTGCGAAAGTGACTCGATCGAGCGTTTGCTCTTCTTGTTTTGAAAAAAAATTTTGGATTAATTGGGTTTGTTGACTTTGTGGAACTTGATTAAGTTGATTTCATTAGTGGTTGTATATAGAGTTGGTCTATATTTAGTGGAAGTTTTTTCATATGGTTTGCTATTTAAAACTTAATCTGGTATAGATTGTGCACTTTGAACATTTTTTGGTTTAATTTATTGGGCTGTTTGGAGTGATTGTTTCACTTCATACTTTTTTGGAATTTGTTGTTTATTTGCCTCCAACTACATTTTTTTTGTGTCAGTTGGACTTCATTTATTTGGAGTTTAGTTTTCTAGTGTTGTATTTGGATTGTTTTGATATTATTCCTGGATATTTAGTTGGTTTTTTTTTAAGTGGCTGGAACTTTGTAATATTTTGAATTCTTCTTACAAATTAAGGTTTGTGTTGACTGTTATGTTTGTACTTGTATACATGTTTTGAAACAAGATTCGTTTCTTTGACTTCATTGACTGGGTATCTGACTTTGATCAGAATTTTTGGATTTTTTGCGTGAGATTTACGCCAAAACGTGTTTTGATATGGTCTTGTGTTGACTAATCTATCTTGTGCCAGATTTTGTGTGGTACTTGACAGTTTTCAAGTAGATTGCTTGGACTTGCATTATTGTTTGAAACTTTTTCAAATTTTTTCTTCTAAACTTGGACATTGTTAGTGTGACTTTGATAGTTCAAAGCTTGCACTATGGAGAGTGATGATGATTATGATGTGTTGTTTGACAAGTTTGTTAAACAGGCAGAGACTCTGGGTCTTGCTGCGGAAATACGTGAGAAATACGTTAAAGAATGTTTTGACCGTTTGGAGAGAAAACGAGAAAAAGATGACAAGCAAAAAGAATTAGAAAGACAAATGGAAAAAGAAAGGGAAGATGTACAAATTGAAGAAAGACGAAGAGAAAAAGAAAAAGAAATGGAAGAAAGAGAAAAAGATAGGGAACACCAGTTGAAGCAAAGAGAACTTGATCTTAGACAGGCGGAAATTAATGCTGGGTCGCGTACACCGCAAAATGGTCGGGATTCATACCCTAGTGTTGGTGCTCGCCCTGTTTATCCCAGGCTTCCTACGTTCAGAGAACAACATGATGATATTGATTCATACTTGTTCAGGTTTGAGACTCATGCAAAAACTCTGGGTTGGGAAGAATCAAAATGGATCACTTACTTGACTGCACTGTTAGAAGGTAATGCGTTGAACCTGTACCATAGCCTTGCTGCTTCAGATGATCTGACATATGAGTGTCTTAAAGAGAACTTGCTGAAAAAATTTCAGTGTACGTCAGAAACGTTCAGACAAAAACTCAGAAATATTCGACCAAGCGAGAAAGAACCATTCCAGACTTTTGGAATAGAGTTGCGAAGGTTGTTTGACCGATGGGTTGCACTATCAGGAATACCAAAAGATATTGATGGTTTGACAAACTTGATTTTGGGAGAACAGTTTCTTGAAAGTGTATCAGCCGACTTGGCAACGTTCATACGTGAAAGAGGTCTGGTTACTCTTGATGAAATGGTCAAAGCTGCCGAAAGTTACCGTTTAGCGAGACCGGGAAAAAACTTATCACGCAAGTCTGGACCTACCATTTTCTCTGCGGGTTCTTGTGTTCAGGGAGAGTATGCTGCCGCTGCTTTCTCACAGGACAATAATCACAGGGGTGGTCAGCAGTCGCGTAGGTTTGGCTCTGGTTTTGCTGGACGTGGTGGTAACCGGAATAACTGGAGTTATGGAAGAGGAACTTCTGACGCTCAGACACATTCACCAGGTGATGCGTATAGTACTCGTGGAAGTAGACGTAGTCGTGCAGGTGGTCGTAGAGGTGGTTCATTCCGACAGAGTGGAGATACTTGTATGTTGTGTTTTGAGAAAGGACATTGGGCAGTACAGTGTCCATGGCGGAACAGTACAAACCCTTGCCTGAGATGTGGTGTTGGGGGTCATGACAAGAGAACGTGTCCGTTTCTGATAGCAAGATCGGGAATTAAAAACGAGTCAGGAAATGCAGTTGTTCCAGATGTCGGTTGTTCGGTTACACAAGTTGTGGGAAGTTTGCAGTTGGAACATGGTTGTGTCAACGACATTGCGTGTTCAGTTCTTCGTGACACAGGTGCTACGATTTGTGGAGTTCGTAGTCGATTGGTGGCTAAAGACCAGTTTGTCAGCGGTACTGTCGCCTGTAAAACGTTTGGTGGCGAAATACATACATATCGCCAAGCGAAAGTGATGGTTCAGTCAACTTATTTTTCAGGAGAGTTGGTTTGCTGTGTCCTGGATGACCCTGTGGCTGATTTGATCATAGGCAACATTCCAGGAATTTCGGAAAAGGTGCCAGAGTGTTCTCCTGTTGTTGAGAGGGTTGCAGCTGTGACTACTCGTGCGCAGGCCAAGAGAAGGGATCTTCCTCATAAACCTTTGGTTCAGGTAATTGAGGACTTGGCTGTGTCGCGTGATGAACTCATTCGGTTACAGGCTGATGATAGCAGTCTGAAAGGTTGTTTCTCACTTGCTGAGAGTGGAGAATCAAAGTCAGTGGGGGCTGCGACATATTGTTTCTACAAGGAAAGTGGAGTTTTGTATCGGCAGTACCAAGCTAAAGACAAAGTTTTTTTGTCAGGTGGTAGTTCCAGAGAACTTGCGTTCGTCTGTGATGGTGACTGCACATGACCAGTTACTTGCGGGACATTGTGGCATTCGCAGAACGTTGTCGAGAATTCTTGGCAAGTTTTTTTGGCCAGGTGTTTCTGCTGACGTGGCTCGGTATGTGAAAAGTTGTGACATTTGTCAGAAGACGGTGTCAAAAGGGAAGGTTTCTCCTGTCCCACTGGTGGCCATGCCACAGATATCAACTCCGTTTGAGAGAGTAGCCATTGACCTTGTAGGTCCACTATCTCCCCCTTCTGAAGAAGGCCATAGATACATTCTAACCTTGATTGATTTAGCTACACGTTTTCCGGAGGCCGTTTCAATGAAGGACATCACTTCAGTAGCTGTTGCTGAAGCTCTTCTGTCCATTTTTGCCAGATTAGGGTTTCCAAAAGAAATTTTGTCTGATCAGGGTTCGCAGTTCAACTCTGAACTCATGAAACAGTTTCATGCGTTGTGCGGTACTCGTGCTGTTCGAACTTCGCCATATCATCCACAGGCAAATGGAACTGTAGAGAGATTTCATGGCACTCTGAAAGCGATGTTGCGAAAAGTGGTCCATACGCAGCCGAAAGCATGGCATCGCTATTTGCCAGCTTTACTGTTTGCATGCAGAGAGCTTCCATCTGAAAGCACAGGTTTTAGCCCTTTTGAGCTCATGTTCGGTCGCTCACCGAGAGGTCCCATTTCTTTGTTGGCAGAGTCGTGGACTCAAGGTCAGAACACTGATGATGCTGAGGAAAAATCTATCTATGCGTATCTGTTTGAATTAAAAAACATCATTGCTGAAACGTGTGAGTTAGCAAAACAAAACTCAGCAGAATCTTCCAAGCGAGGGAAGAAGTACTTTGACAGACGTGCGAGGCAGCGTACATTTGATGTTGGAGACGAGGTGTTAGTTTTACTGCCTACTAATACCAACAAACTGCTGATGACATGGTCTGGTCAATACCAAGTTCAGGAATGCTTGCATCCAGATTACAAGATCCTGGTAAGAGGTCGATCAAAGATCTTTCACGCTAACATGTTAAAACAGTATTTGCGGCGAGGCGTTAGTGCTGTTGGGACATGGCAGGATTGTGATACGTCAGTGTCGGGAGGCAAGTGTGTCCCTTGGAACTCGATCACTACTTTCAGGGTTTCGCCTGTCTCTGAGAGTGTCCCTGAAAAAGCAAAGAGGGCTGTTTTACCAGTCTACGGACCAGAGAGACCTCCATTAGTGGTAGCTGATACCATTGCTGTGGTCCAAGATGAAGATGATTTTACTTCGTTACCTACCCTGTCCGTTCCCATGTCATCCTCCATGAAAGATGAAGACATATCGTCCATAGACTTTGACAAAGGACTCTCAGAGATGCAGAAATCGAGTCTTCATGATGTATTTTCTGAGTTTGCTCAGATTTTGACGACTTCACCAGGTTCGTTCAGTGGAGATCTCTTTCTTGATGTCGATCTGACCACTGATGTGCCAGTACGACGACGTGCTTATGATTTACCATTCTCTTCGAAGGAAGTGGTTGAAAGAGAGTTGCAGACTATGATCGACTTAGGTGTGATTGAAAAGTCCAAATCTGCATATTCAGCTCCTGTGGTTTTGGTAAAAAAAAAGAAAGATGGTGCGTGTCGATTTTGCATTGATTACAGAGCTCTGAACAAAGTGACTGTGTTTGACGCAGAACCTATCCCAGATGTTGACGAACTCTTTACAAGACTTGCTCAGTGTTCTTATTTCACTCGCATTGATCTCACAAAGGGGTACTGGCAGATTGTTGTAAACCCCATTGACAGGCATAAAACAGCGTTTGCTACGCATATGGGATTGTACTAATGGATCAGAATGCCTTTTGGTCTTGTGTCAGCTCCAGCAGTTTTTGCTCGCATGATGCGTATGTTGAGGCTTCAAGAAGTCTCCGGCATGAACTTCTTTGACGACATTTTGGTGCACAGTTGTTCTTTTTCTGCCCACTTGAAGCATGTGCGCGGAGTTCTCCAGAAACTGTTGAAATTCAACCTCACCGCCAAACCGTCAAAGATTTCGACAGGTTGTCGCAGTCTTGAGTTCTTGGGACATGTTGTGGGAGAGGGAATGCTTCGTCCTCAGGAGGAGAAGATCAGGAAGATTCTTGCAATTCCTACTCCTACCACCAAGAAGCAGGTCCGATCTCTGTTGGGGTTGTTGAGTTTCTATCGCAGATATAATAATAATAATAATAATAATAATAATAATAATAATAATAATAATAATAATAATAATAATTGTCAGTAAGTACTGGTGTCACATGACTGATGTGAACCAGTTGATTGGCTAATGGCGATGCGCTAAAACTGTTAGCGCACTCTTGGAGTGCGCTAACTTTTCCACAGAGCGTATTCTTACGCCCTTTACCTAAGCAAGACTGTGCTCTCATCCTCAGAATTAATTACTGACATGTAGCTTATATTTTCCACAATACCAAATGACCATGAATTTCCTGCTTCTCAATTAAAGCAGAAGTGGTTTTGTTTTCTGACAGATTGCATGTGCCTGTGCCACAGTGCGGCTGCCACTGATCTAAAAATACAAGCCGCTGTGTTTCATCTAATTCTCGCCGACTTGCATAGATTCTTCTCATCGTGTTAGTGGCATGTAGCTTATCATCCACATTACCAAATGATGAGTTAATATAAAATTCCCACCCGCTAGCAGAAAACACAAGTGTTATTCCGATAACGTACCAGCTAGACCAGTTTGGAAGACTGACTCGATCGACTCTGTCAAACGTAGCCGCACTGACTACACTGAAATACGACTGCATCAGTTCAGTAAATGAATGGTTTCCGAATTATTATTTCAAGGCAAGAACAATCGTAATCGAAAACGTGTAGGGTTCAGAACGTTCTTACCATTATAAGACTTATTACCACGGTGCCTCGTGCGTGCAGACTCAGTCAGTGCAGACTGCATGCAGTGGTTTGATTGCTCTAGCAGACGACATAAACCCCGCTCAGCAAATAAACATGTTGGGCAAATGTGAACGAAAAAACGATGGGGATATAATACGTGTAGGGTTCAGAGCATTCTTACCGTTCATATTTAGTATCAGACTCCCCGATGAGTGAAGATACAACACGAGAAATATGCCACATTTGTTTTGAAAATGTGCGAACCGTCGAGTCCCGCGGCTTCGAGTCAATTCAAGGGGAGTCACTCCGCACAGTCAATCCGTCGAAGCTCGACTGGAGGTTTCGAATCGCAAATAATGAAGAGCACAGCCCTTTCTCCGAGTTCAAATGAGGTCTCTCTGAAAGATCATCACTGTTCAGATTAACGCTACACTGGAATTTACCAACAGAAATTAAAATGCGTGTGACGAAAGCACGACACACTTGAGACACCCCACACAAAAGTAGATCTTTACTGTACACGACCTGACCACACAGTTATGCCTATTCAAATGCGCGTTGCAAAATGTGCGCTTGGAATCTTCTTTTTTCTATGGCGGTACTGACAATATCGTTATTGAAACAATCCCAGTGCACTAAGGGATTTATAGAGCAAATCTCGAAAATAATTATTGAACTCAGCGCTATGCGCTTCGTTCAATAATGAATTTTCTCGATTTGCTCTATAAATCCCTTAGTGCACTGGGATGTCTCAATAACTTAAATAATAATAATAATAATAAGAACATTTATATAGCGCTAAATCAAAAACTTTCGTTAAAAAGGCTTGCTCTAAGCGCTTGACATCTAAACTAAAACGTCATTCACACTCTTTGCAATGATGTACAAGAACTTCATGTCACACTCTTTCATTCAGTATAGCACCATTCACACAGTTGTTATTCTGTACAAGACAATAAGTTAGTCTAACATTTAGAATGTTCATAAGATGAAAACAAGAGAAAACCAGACTGATTAAAACAACTGCTTAGTGCTAACAAAGCATGAATCTTAATGATAACGTAATACATATTTAACTGTTAAGACCATAAAAAACCTATATGCTAAAATAACTTCGGACTTTTAAGAACTTCTTATAAGATACACAGCACATCTAGATAAACACCAGAATGATAAAACAAAAGGCAACTCGTTAAAACTATTAAATGCATCAATGTATAAAACACGAAAGACTCAAATATAAGATACACAATTCTCTAGAATTGTTTATTAAAACTGAAACCGACCTGCTCAAAGTAAACCATACCCACCCCCTCCCTACCCACCCCCAACCCTCCTCCTACACTAAATACTAATTATTTCTACTCTTAACTTCCCAACTACACGTTATCCATAAACTATGCACAGGAACATGTGTGTCAGCATTATGTGGCACCGACATGACTTGTGCATATCTAGCTTACAGCTAAGGGTTAAAGTTAAAGGACTAGTGCAGTGAAAAATTATATTTATAATAATTTAAAACAAAAGACAAAAATAACAAGCTGAATAGAGATGGAACCGTTACAGAACAGGATGGCAAAATGTTGCGACTTTAGGAGTTGTGTTTCTGGAAGAGGTGAGTTTTGAGTGCTCGCTTGAATGACTGTACTGACTGAGAGTGGCGAATGTGAGAGGGGAGAGAGTTCCATTGAGTAGATGCGCAAAATGCAAAAGTGCGTTGTCCATATGCTTTTGATTTTGTGTGTGGGATGACTAGGGTGCGGCTATCAGAAGAGGAGCGGAGTTGTCTAGCAGGAGTGTATACAGTGAGAAGTTCAGAGAAATAAGCAGGAGACGAGGCAGAGAAGAAGTGAAAGCAGAGAGTGGACAGTTTGTATTCAATGCGGGCTTGGATGGGTAACCAGTGGAGTGTGCGGCGAAGTGGTGTGACATGATC
This sequence comes from Littorina saxatilis, assembly GCF_037325665.1. Lineage (NCBI taxonomy): Eukaryota > Metazoa > Mollusca > Gastropoda > Littorinimorpha > Littorinidae > Littorina > Littorina saxatilis. Next base: position 48,043 of record NW_027129134.1, read on the forward strand.
TTTTTTTCGTGCTTTGAGGATCAGGCGTGCTGCAGAATTTTGAACTTTCTGTAGTTTGTGCAGGAGGTAGAGTGGACAGCCAGAGAGAAGAGAGTTACAGTAGTCAAGTTTAGAAAGAACAAGAGAGCAGACTAGAGTGTTTGTAGTTTGAACGGACAGAGTATGGCGGATGGTTGCGATCTTGCGGAGTTCAAAGTATGCGGACCTACAGATGTTGGAGATGTGCTTGTTGAGTGTCATGTCTGAGGAGATGGTGAAGCCGAGGTTTCTAGCTGAAGAAGAGAAAGAGATGTCGGTATTTCCTACTTGGACAGACGAAGGTTGAGAATTTGGGAACTTAGTGGACTTTTTCATGCACAGAAGTGCCTCTGTCTTATCATCATTTAGTTTTAACTTATTTTCTACCATCCATGACTTAACATCTAAGATACAGGTCTGAATGGTCTGGATGGCGGCATGTGTCTCTGCGGGGGAACTAGGCTTATACAACTGGGTATCATCAGCAAAAGACTGGTTTGAAACGGAATGATTTTGAATGAGGGCAGACAAGGGTTTGGTATACATAATGAAGAGGACGGGGCCAAGTACAGAGATATGTTCCAGGATTCGCAACTCTGACAGCACCGATTTCGGATCTGGTTAAAGACTCGAGTGGTCGAACCATACAGTGGACGCCTGCCTGTGAGGATGCATTGGCAAGGATAAAGCAGATTTTTTCTGAGTTTCCGGTTCTCCAGTTGCCAAGACTAGACCAGTCTTTCGTACTCAGGACGGATGCCAGTGGGGTTGGTTTGGGCGCAGCTTTGCTGCAGGATTTTGAAGGTACATTACACCCAGTTGCCTTTGCAAGCAAAAAGTTGTTGCCGCGAGAAACCAGATACAGCACAATTGAGAGAGTGTGTCTGGCAATCGTGTGGGCTGTTGCAAAATTCTCCAAATTTCTGTGGGGAGTGGACTTCATCTTAGAGACAGATCATAAACCACTCACTTACATACAGACGTGTCGTTTCAAGAACGCGAGAGTTTTGCGATGGTCACTCTCTTTGCAGGAGTACAGGTTCACTGTTGAACCGATACCAGGAACGCGGAACGTGTTTGCTGATTTGCTGTCACGTTCAGATCACGACCAGTTTGTTCCGTAGTGGAATGCGAAATGGAAATTGTATTGCAGTGAAGTAGTTACCCTCATTCACCTGTTATCCTAAAGAAAAAATAACCTCGGTCGGTCATTTTTTTCTGGGAGGAGGGGGTAATGTGACAAATGGATTTGTACATAATTCAGTATTAAAAGTATTTAACACATGTGTACAGATTGGCTTGCCATACTTGTGGTTCACACGAGTGCAGAAATCACCTGTTGAGAAGAGGTGACCTATTTTTGTAAAGTATATCTCCATTGGCTGCTATTGACCAATGAGAGAGAAGATTGTTAACATTGTTGGATTGTGAAGGTTAGAGCATGACCGACAGTTGAAGAGAAGAGACGTGTCTCTGAATGTCTCCACGTTTGGGTTGTAATGCTGCTCACCCAACATTGAGGTCGAATACTGCACGACTCGTGTTGTGGAAGAATCATGAGTGATTCTATGCTGTGGATATACAGCACCCCGGTCGGAGTGACGGATGCACCACTCGGCGGCGGGAGAGAGAGAGAAGAGACGGGCATTCCCTCCTTGGCGCCACGGATCCGTTGATTGTGGGCGCGAGGTTGTATCAGCGCTGGAGTTCTGGAAACCGGTGGAACCTCACCCCATAGTCACCACGAGCTGTATTTCGTCGTGGGTGATATGGATCCAGAGTATGTACCCGCTTAATAGTGAGTAGTCATTGTATTTGTGAATTACCACTGAAGAAACATAATCGTCAGAAGGATTGTGTGAGACGAAGACGTCGTCAACTGGGAATTACGTGACATGTGAAATGTGCGTAAAGTGAAACGGTGTTAAACAGGAAACATAATCGTCAGGAGAATTGTGTGAGACGAGGACTTCGTCAATCGTGAGACAGTTAGACTCCTACGCGTTTTCACGATATTATTCTTATTATACATGAATGCAAGTGATTTGTAGACTGCATGAGAGATAACATATTTGTATTTTTGTGTTGATGTTACAATATAGGTACGAGGGCAAAGGGCGGTACTGTAATTGTGTTTCAGTCTTTGTACCTAGTTTGAGTGCTGTGTGTGTGTGAGTAAAAGTTAGTTAGTAAACAGAGCAGAGCACGCATATTTTCTGATATAGTAACAAATACACACAGACACTTACACGAAAAACCATCCGTAACAGGTATGACATTCTTGAACCCAACAGTACCTTCAGTACTTAAAACACCTAAAACTGAAGCTAGCACTGATACATTGACAACAAACTCGCACACACGTGAACAACCACAACGCGCCAAAATGAAAATATAGAGGCTACATCCATTGCTAGCATTCTAATCAACAGAAGATTCTTAAGATAGGGTTCAGTATATACATAAATTGCAAAATTGTATTAACTGCGGGTAAATAAGTATGCACACACACACACACACACACACACACACACACACACACACACACACACACACACACACACACACACACACACACACGCGCGCACTTTGGCAAACACGCGCGGGCAGACACACACGAGTGTACGCACACGCGAACTTTCTCTCACTCACTCACTGACCCCCTAATTCATAAAGTAATTAACTAATAATTACCTCCAACAGTTTTCACGGCTGCCATCAGCAACATGGGCAAAAAGAAGCTACTAAACTCATGCACAAGATTAACGTGAGTATGACATTCTTGAACCCAACTGTACATTCAGTAATTAAAAAGCAGCCACAAAGACCTTTGAGGTCATCTGAGTTTACTGATTTGTATCTGTTCGGCGAACTGTACGCGGCATATGCCATTGACGTTGCAATTATGTATGACAGTAGAGAAAAGCCCAGCCAATATTCCGATGAGCTGATTTGCATACCTTGCTGTTCGTGGGGCAGAGAGCGGGTTAAATATATTTTGATTGACGTTTGACGCGTGCACATTAATTAACCTCATATTAATCAAGACACGTGTCAACTCTGAAAATGTCGGTATTATTTTCCTTTAAGAAAAAGAATATGAAGACGCACTATGCATTCTTGTTAGTTTCCAACCGACAATTGTCAGATACTCTGATAGTTACAATGCATGTCGAAGAAATTAATTTGTTTTCTTAACGCCCAGCCGACCACGAAGGGCCATATCAGGGCTGTGCTGCTTTGACATATATAACGTCCGCCACACACAGGACAGAAGTCGCAGCACAGGCTTCATGTCTCACCCAGTCACATTATTCTGACACCGGACCAACCAGTCCTAGCACTAACCCCATAATGCCAGACGCCAGGCGGAGCAGCCACTAGATTGCCAATTTTAAAGTCTTATGTATGACCCGGCCGGGGTTCGAACCCACGGCCTCCCGATCACGGGGCGGACGCCTTACCACTAGGCCAACCGTGCCGGTAAGAAACTAATTAGCCTCATATTAATTAACACAAGCGTCAGTGGTTCACCACATTCTTTGCAAACGTTGACGTCAACATTGTTTTAATCAAAAGATGCTGACGGAAAAGATAAGAACAAGACAACCCTTACGTTTGCTGTAAGGAATGTAAAGATATAATTATGCCATCATAGATTTAGGCACAAGAGAGTTCATTCACCATTCTATGGATTAGAGGCTGAAGTTTTGCGGGAGGCATAGCGGTGTTGTAGGAGCAGACATATCGGTTATTCTCCAGAGCTGCGTACAATTTTGTGATATGTATTTTCCGTTCTTAAATAATAATAACGTATATTAAATGGCAACTAGAATGTATTCTCTTTACTTTTTCAGTAGTGCTCCAGTTATATAATGATACAGACATGCAACAAAAAGCATAGTATAATATGATATTTATGACTTCTGTGTGTGTCATTTGTTAATGTTCAAATCTATGTCACAACATTTGGTTTTCATGTTACGAAGCTGACGTAGTTTTAAACCCGTGTAGTTTACTCAGAAGTTGCAAGAATGTTTGATTGTTTATCTGCAGACCAAGGATATTCATGGAACCAGTATACTGTATATTAATGAAATCAATTTGCATGGTTAAAATGTATCTGTTAAGTAAAGAAATGTCACCTTCGTAACATAGTATCCACTGGTACACAGCTCTGGAGAAGAACCCACTGTATGTCAAGTCATTGGCCGAGCTTCTTCGCCTTACCAACTATTATAGCGCTTTTTTTCTCTCTTTTTACATTTAGTCAAGTTTTGACTAAATGTTTTAACATAGAGGGGGGAATCGAGATGAGGGTCGTGGTGTATGTGTGTGTGTGTATGTGTGTGTGTGTGTGTGTGTGTGTGTGTGTGTGTGTGTGTGTGTGTGTGTGTGTGTGTGTGTGTGTGTCTGTGTGTGTGTGTGTCTGTGAGTGAGTGTAGAGCGATTCAGACTAAACTACTGGGCCGATCTTTATGAAATTTGACATGAAAGTTCCTGGGTATGATATCCTCGGACGTTTTTTTTCTTTTTTTCGATAAATACCTTTGATGACGTCATATCCGGCTTTTTATAAAAGTTGAGGCGGCACTGTCACACCCTCATTTTTCAATTAAATTGATTGAAATTTTGGCAAAGCAATCTTCGACGAAGGCCGGACTTTGGGATTGCATTTCAGCTTGAAGGCTTAAAAACTAATGAGTGAGTTTGGTCATTAAAAATTGGAAACTTGTAATTAAAATTATTTTTTTATTAAACGATCCAAAAACAATTTCATCTTATTCTTCGTCATTTTCTTATTCCAAAAACATATACATATGTTATATTTGGATTAAAAACAAGCTCTGAAAATTAAAAATATAAAAATTATGATCAAAATTAAATTTTCGAAATCGTTTTAAAAACTATTTCATCTTATTCCTTGTCGGTTCCTGATTCCAAAAACATATAGATAAAATTATGATATGTTTGGATTAAAAACACGCTCAGAAAGTTAAAACGAAGAGAGGTACAGTCGGTAAAGCACAGCGCATACGCTACCGCGCCAAACAGGCTCGTCACTTTCGCTGCCTTTTGCACTAGCGGCGGACTACGTTCCACAGCTTGGCTAAATGTAGTAATTTCGCCTTACGCGGCTTTTTTTTTTTTTTTTCCTCTCTCTTTGTTTTTTTCTTTGTTTTTTTTTCTCTTTTTTTAATTTTTTAAAAAAAAATTTTACCAAGAGAATACTACATGCAGGGGCTCACATCCACGTCGGACATCGGACATACACGGATATTTTTTCCAAATGTCCAATACATTTGTCATACAAGAGGACATATATGTCCTTTTGTTTTTGTCACTAAGTGGTCATTGTCCGATTATGCTCTCATTTGATCCGGACATTGTCAGTACTTTCCAATTTACAGTAGTTTGATTTGCTATTTTATCGATGTTTAGCGAAGAGATGTGTCTCTCCAAGCAGATGAAACTTGGGGAGGTCTTATGTGCTTTTTATAGAGATGAGCTTCGAAGGGTCGCAACTCTGAATGCTCCCAGCCGGTTGACAGTCTCCCTTCGCGGTTGTTGTTTTCCGATAAAGCAACATAACTAATAAACAAGTCGCGTAAGGCGAAAATACAACATTTAGTCAAGCTCAGTCGAACTCACAGAATGAAACTGAACGCATTGCATTTTTCCCGCAAGACCGTACACTCGTAGCATCGTCTGTCCACCGCTCGTGGCAAAGGCAGTGAAATTAACAATCCAGAAAAGCGCGGTAGCGGTTGCGCTGAGGAGGATAGCACGCTTTTCTATATCTCTATTCTTTTTAACTCTCTGAATGTGTTTTTAATCCAAACATATCATATCTATAAGTTTTTGGAATCAGGAACGGACAAGGAATAAGATGAAATTGTTTTTAAATCGATTTCGGAAATTTTATTTTAATCTTAATTTTTATATTTTTAATTTTCAGAGCTTGTTTTTAATCCGAATATAACATATTTATATGTTTTTGGAATAAAAAAAATGAAGAATAATACGATACACGTAATTTTGGATCATTTTATAAAAAAAATAATTTTAATTACAAGTTTCAGATTTTTAATGACCAAAGTTATTAATTAATTTTTAAGCCTCCAAGCTGAAATGCAATCCCAAAGTCCGGCCTTCGTCGAAGATTGCTTGGCCAAAATTTCGATCAATTTGATTGAAAAATGAGGGTGTGACAGTGCCGCCTCAACTTTTACAAAATGCCGGATATGACGTCATCAAAGACATTTATCGAAAAAATGAAAAAATGTCTGGGGATATCATACCCAGGAACTCTGATGAAAAATGTCATAAAGATCGGTCAAGTTGTTTACTCTGAATCGCTCTACACACACACACACACACACACACACACACACACACACACACACACACATACACACACACACACACACACACACACATACACCACGACCCTCGTCTCGATTCCCCCCTCTATGTTAAAACATAAATATTAGTAAAAAAAAACTTGACTTAATGTAAAAAAGTCCTATTGATTTATTTTATAGCGCTGACACACAATGACCCAGCGGTGTCTGAATACCCTCCCCATGACTACGTGACGCCAACCTCCAGCAAGTCAGGCTCTGTAATTGAGAGCTCGCTTCATTCTCTTTCGTTTTCTCTTGCTTACCTTGTCAAGCCTCTTTATCTCCCCCCCTCCCCCCCCCCCCCATCTCTCTCTTCTATCACTTAGTGTGTGTGTGTGTGTGTGTGTGTGTGTGTGTGTGTGTGTGTGTGTGTGTGTGTGTGTGTGTGTTTGAGTATGTGTGTGTGTTTGAGTATGTGTGTGTATGTGTGTGTGTGTGCGCGTGTGTGTGTGTGTGTGTGTGTGTGTGTGTGTGTGTGTGTGTGTGTGTGTGTGTGAGTATCTCTCTGTCGGTCTGTCTGTCCGTCTCTCTGTCTGTATGTCTGTGTGTCTGTCTCTCTCTCTCTGTCACTCTCTTTCTCTCTCTCTTTCTCTCTCTTTCTCTCTCTCTCTCTCACTCTCTCTCTCTCTTTCTCTCTCACTCTCTCTCTCTCTCACTTTCTCTCTCTCTCCCTCTCTCTCTCTCTCTCTCTCTCTCTCTCTTTCTCTCTCTCTTTCCCTCTCTCTCTCCCTCCCTCCCTCTCTCTGAGAAAGTGCGTGAACATCGGGTTCTAGGAGTCACAATAGATTCTGAGCTAAACTGGAAATGTCATTTAAACAATATAAACAAAACGCTGTCGAGAAACATGTTCTTATTCTCGCAGCTACGATATTATGTCGACACTTCAGTTCTTAAATTATTTTACCATGCACACATTCTTTCGCATTTAAGTTATGCTTCTACGTTATGGGACAACTGCAGTGATGTTCACATGATCAAACTGAATTCTCTCCATCGTCGTGCAGCTAAACTTATGATACCTAACTCATCGGTCACTACTGACGAAAAACTGAAACTGCTTGGCCTCCTTCCGTTGAACCAGAAGCTTAAACTGAATAAATCATTATTCATGTTTAGAGTTATGAACTGACAAGGAAGTCCCAGAGTACATTCTGTCGCTGTTTCAAAAAGCAACCAACAGGTATGGTTCTAGTAAATTCATTCCACCTCGCCCCCGACTAGATTTGTACAAGTCTAGTCTTGCATTTTCAGGGTCATCAGTGTGGAATTCACTTCCAACAGCATTAAAATATATTCCATCAGTCAAAGCCTTTAAAAAGCAAATACACAGACAATTGTTTCAAATCTGATTCCAAGTGGAGCGTTCCACCGTTATCGTAACCTAGTGGTGATTCAAAATGGGTTTACTCCGATGTATTAAACCGTCCTAATGTTATCATACATACCGGTTATCTTATAGCAGTCTCTTTTCAGGGTTGCTGTTTCTGTTGTTACTGTTGTGTTGGTATATCCTTTGTTGTAGTTCTTTTCTTCCTTTTGCTATGTTGTCGGTATCTTTTGTAAAATACAAATGACTGACTGTTTGTTATTTTGCTTGCTTGCCGTTGTTGTTTCATTTGGACCATATGTTTCTATTGCTCGTGACTTTTTTAATTTTTTTATTTTTATTTTTTTTTACAGTTAGTATTGTTATTATCGTTATGACATTATATATCATCATTACCATTATTTCTATTTTCATATTTCTATTGCTGTTATTGTATTTAATAGTATCAAATACTATAACTTTTTCTTTGCCTTTAAATGCCATTTATTATCATATGTACGATTATTTTTGCCGTCAACCTTGTTTGCTCTTATAATGTTTTCATGTTCTGTTTTGTATTCATGTTAGTTAGCAAGGACAGATTGTAAGACTAGGCAACGCCTAAAATCTCCATCCTTCTGTAATAAAGTTTAATCAATCAATCAATCAATCTCTCTCTCTCTCAAGGATTTTTGCCTTTACAGGCAAAGCTGGAACATTCCCTCTACAACGTCCAGTGTGTGTGTATATTGTGTCTGCTTCCGCGTGTGTCTTAACATTTATAAGCATGTCGTCATTTGCTTCAGCCGCTGGACTGAATATCGGTCACTTGAACATTTATCATCTTTTGAACAAAATTCCTGATCTCTGCGTGTTATTAAATCAACATTCTCCCATAACCCATTTGTTTGGGATTTCAGAGACTAGGCTAGACTCACGCATCTGTGATGATATGTTGCGGATTCCTCATTATTCTGTAATCCGACGTGACAGTATGGAAGTACAACATACTGACATAGAATCGGCGCTTGTCAGAGTTGGATCTACCCTTCGCTCCAACACCATCATGGAGAAAACACGAGACAGAGACGGGAAGCTCACCCGGTTCATCACTGGGAGACGCTTCCTCTTCATCAGCGTGCCATCCACTCCGCTGGAAAAGTCGCTGAAGGTGGGGGGCTTCACTGCCAAGATTTATCACAGGGAACAACCCAAGGTCGACCCGAGTACGCTGACGTGTCGCCGATGCCTGAGACCCGGCCACCGTGCTTTCGAGTGCACCAGTGACGTCACCTGCTCAGCATGCCGCGTCAGTGGCCACAAGAGGGGAGACCCTGCCTGCCAGGCCGTCGCCATGGAGTCAGTTTGGGACCGTCCTACCGGACTAGGAGCGGTCGACCACCCTCCCCCCCACGCTCAACTGGCTGACAACGACCACGATGACGACAACGATGACGACAACGACGACGACGAGCGTGGCAGCGACGCCGAAAGCGAGAAGTTCGAGGACTCTGTCCCCATCCTCCCTCCCCCCATCGCTTCCTCGACTCCAGCCCTTCTCCTTTCGACACCGCTTCCCGCAGCTTCATCGAACGCCAAAAAGAACGGTAAAGGTAAAGGCAACAAAGACAAAGACAGACAAGCGAGAGACAAGCAAACCACTATTGACTTTCAACCGAGACAGCGATCGGCCACTCCCAAGCGGTCACGTGAGGGCGGGGATTCCCCGCAGTCCAGTGTCACAGCTGGAAAGCAGGGCAGGTATGACAACAAATAATCGCACATACCCCACGTGCCACACGGATAACGACCCCGTTATTGCCCACGGACTTTCCTTATGGCCGCGTCTTCATTGAACGTTTTCTCTCTAAATGTTAGAGGGATCAGATCAAAGATGAAAAGAAAATCGGTGTTTACTTTTCTTAAACAAAAGAAATACGATGTAATATGTTTACAGGAGACTTACATAACGGGAAGTGTGTCGGACGAGTGGATGAAAGAATGGAAGAATGGTTTCGTGTTCCATGAAGGGACATCGCACAGCGCCGGTCAAATGATTTTGTTTGGAAAGAATGTTAGTGAAGATGTCTCTGTATTGTTCTCGTCAAAGAGAATCTTAGCGACATGTATTAGAATAAAAAATAAATCAGTTGCAATTGTAAATGTGTATGCACCTAACGAAACAAAAGAAAAAGTTAAATTTTTGGATGAGTTGACGGAAAAAATTAAAAGTTTTGAATGCGATGAGATCATAGTATGTGGTGATTTTAACTGCGTGTTGAATAATGAAATGGATGTTATAGCTGGCGAGAATCATTCTGGGGATAACGTTGCCAAATTTAATGATGTGGTTAACACATGTGATTTGTATGATGTCTGGAGGTTTTTCAACCCGGATACAAAGGAATTTACCTGGTCAAGAAAGACTCCGTTTATTGCCAGACGACTTGATTACATTTTGGTTAGCTCCGGTATTTTTGATTTGAACTTTGATTGTGGCATTGTCAGTGTTCCTTTTTCAGACCATAGAGGGTGCCTGGTTCGATTGAAAGTAAGTGAGATTGTACGAGGCAAAGGTTATTGGAAGTTTAATAATTTGATGTTGGAAGATATTGATTATGTTAATGAAATGAATATTTTTATTGAAGGATTTTGTAGCGAAGAATTGGATTGTCAACTGGATTGGGAAATGTTAAAAGTTAAAATTAGAGAGTTTACCATTAATTATAGCAAAAATAAACAGTGTCAAAGGAGAAATGAAGTTGCAGATTTGTGTAATAAACTGAATGATTTAGACGTTTACTTGAGTAAGAATCTTAACTGTAATGATACCCAAGCAAAGCGTGAACACGTGAAAATGCAACTCGAGTTAATGGAAATAAAAAGGGCACGAGCCGCTCAGGTTAGAGCTCGCGCTAAATGGGTCGAGGAAGGGGAGAAAAACACAAAATATTTCTTGAGTTTGGAAAAAGCACGTGCAAATGCAAAGGTTATGGATCGCGTGAAAGATGATGAAGGGCGAGTGTGTACAGATCAAAAACAAATACACAGTGTGCAAAAAAAGTATTTTATGAATTTGTATACAAAGAAAATAGATATAGTAGATAATGTTGGTAATGTTGACGATTTTTTGCAAGGCTGCAGCGTTCCTTCTCTTTCCGACGAAGATAAGAACAGCTGCGAGGGCTCTCTAACTGCTAATGAACTGTTGCACGCACTAAAACAAATGAAAAATGGTTCTTCCCCAGGTTCTGATGGCATTACAATTGAATTCATTAAAGTATTTTGGTCTCGAGTGAGTATATTTATATCACGTTCTTTTTCAGCAGCATTTGATAATGGTAGTTTGTCTGCGTCTCAAAGAAATGCTGTCATTGTGTTAATTCATAAAGGTAAAAACCTTCCGAGAGATGAATTAAATAATTGGCGTCCAATTTCGCTAACAAACAGTGATTATAAATTACTGGCGAAGTGTCTGGCTTTACGCATGAACAAAGTTGTACATAATGTGATTAATCCTGATCAGGTTGGATATATTAAAGGGAGGCAAGTTTCATCTTTGTTAAGATTGATTGATGACGTCATAGATCAAATGAATGTGCAAGATAAACCAGGTCTTTTGGTCACCATCGACATGTTTCATGCATTTGATTGTATTTCAAAAGACTTTATGATAAATGTTTTTAAAAAATTTGGCTTTGGCCCGGAGTTTGTAACTTGGGTCGAAGTTTTGATGAAAGATGCCAAGAGTTGTGTTAATTATGCAGGCTGGTTGTCTGAGTATTTTCCAGTGGAGTCTGGAATCCGTCAGGGATGTCCATTCTCGCCTTTGGCCTTTGTTTTGGCAATTGAGTTAGTAGCCATTAAGATTAGGCAGAATAAGAATGTTAACGGTATTTCGAATTTGAATTGTTTAAATGATAGGTTTTGGGATGATATGTTAAAAATTGCTTTGTATGCTGACGATGTAACGTTATTTTTGAAAAGCGAAACGGATTTAAAACATGCCTTATTGATTTTTGATTCTTTTTACTACGTTTCCGGATTAAAGTTGAATCTGTCGAAATGTGAAGCCATGTGGCTAGGAAGTCAAAAACATTGTCAAGACACCTTTTATGATTTCAATTGGAAGAAAAAATTAAAGATTTTGGGAATTTATTTTTGTAATGACATATCAGCCTCTGACGTTGAGGAAAATTGGACAGAGCGAATTACGTCTGTTAAGCGCTTGATTGCGGCATGGGAGAAAAGAAATTTGAGTATCATGGGTAAAATTATTGTAATAAAAACGTTCTTGATCTCCCAATTTGTTTATTTTATGCAGGCATTTGTGATCCCTGATAAAGTATTAGCAGAAGTTAATAGACTGTTGTTTAGATTTTTGTGGAAAAAGAAAGAAAATAATAAAAAGGCATTTGAAAAGGTTAAAAGGATAATATTGTGTAGTGATGTCGAAAATGGTGGTTTAAATATGATTGATTTGAAACACATGCAGGCATCATTTTTATTACAATGGGCTGTCAGACTGACATCCCGCAAAGTCACGGATAAGTGGAAATGTGTTCCAAAGTCAGTGTTTTCAATGTACGGCTCAAATTGTGAATGTTTTTATTCAAATGTTAATTTTCGGAGACTAAAGGGGAGTGAACTTGTCAAATCCAAATTTTGGAAAATTGTTTTGAAAACCTGGCTTGATAACAACGTAGGCTTATGTATTGATAATAATTTATTTAATCCGCTTTTATGGAATAACCAATGTTTTGCTTATGCCGGAAACGTACTGTATTTTGAAGATTGGGCGAGAAAGGGTCTTAATAGCGTACATGATGTTTTATACAGAAACGAATTTGTTTCCTATCAGTTCATTTGTGATGTTTTAGGAAAATCCCCACGGAGAATTTTGGAATATAACATGGTTCGTGCTGTTGTTCTGAATGTAATGCACAAGACGATGCACGGAAAGAAAGAAATTGATTTGATGGATATCCCCTTATATCGTGGTAAGAAAGTACATAGCGCACAACAGTTTAGAAAAGAATTAGTAAGTATGAAAGTTGTTGAACCTTGTGCAATTGGCTTTTGGAGGAGGAAATTTAATTATGAAATTGATAAGAAAGATTGGCTGACTAGTTTTGAATCGGTTAAAGAAACAAGGTTGCGTGTATTACAATGGAAATTACTTCACAATATTTATCCCACAAACATTATGTTATGTAAAATGAAAGTTGTGGAGGACAATGTCTGTTCATATTGTAGTAATAGCGTTGATTATATAGAACACTTTTTTCTCTTATGCCCAGTGGTGATTGAGTTTTGGAAACAGATAGAATTTTATATTTGGGTACATCTGGATAAACAAATAGAGTTAACAGTGCACGAAATTATGTTTGGTGTTAAAAATCGAAAAATGCAAGCAACTCTGTTGAAAGAATTGAACCGTATAATTTTGGTTGCTAAAATGTGCATAAGTATTTATAAAAAAACAAAGGCTTCAATGCCTCTCTTTGTTTTATTCGAAAAGCAATTGCAGATCAGAAATATAAAATTATGACTTTTATTCCTCTTTTTTATTTCTTTTATTTTTCTATTCTTATTTCTTTTATTTTTATTTTTTTTTATTTTTATTTTTATTTTTTTTCTCTTTCTCTTCTCATTTCTAGATACGGACCCAAAGTTACACCAAGATGTATATAGTGGATGTCATACTGTGTTTTTTGTGTGTGTATAATTATAATCATGCATTTTAAAAACATATTTCAACAGAAAAAAAAAAGAAAAAAAGCTATGGTTTAAGCAAACAGTAACACAATCTTGGGGCAACCAAGGAAAATTGTCTAAGGGTACAAGTAAGACAAAAGTTTTTCATTAATTTTGATACTATATACTTTTTGAGTGGTAAATGTTGAAGGATGAAAGAAAATATATTGTGAGTGGACGGATGCATGTTATTCATTAAAAGCCCCACAATGATGTGCTTGGCAAAAAAAAAAAAAAAAAAAAAAAACATACTGGTCTTGCTGTTTATGTCCATGATTCCATAGCAAAGTTTGTTAAGCGCACGGCTGATTTGGAAGTGAACAGTATTGAATGCCTTTGGCTCGAAATTTCGTATAAGAATTCGAATTCTTTTCTCCTCGGCTTTGTATATAGAAATCTCGCATCCCATTCAGCTTGGTCTGACGATTTTATTGATTTGATGGATAACATTAAATGTAATAATCGTAATGTTTTGTTACTTGGTGATTTAAACATCGATTTGCATAAAACCCAGACAGCCTGGCGCTCAGTAACGTCTCTCTTTGGATTCCATCAACTTGTGAACACCTCAACCAGATTGACTGATACAACATCAACGTTGATTGACCACATTTACACTAATAATACCTCCATGGTGTCAAACGTAAAAACTATACCTTCAAGCATCAGTGACCATTATTCAATATTTTGTTCTTGGTCGTTCAAGTTGCCTAAGCCGGTGCACAAGGGCCATACAACTATTGAATATAGAAGCTTTAAAACGTTTGATGAAACCAAGTTCTTCTTTGATCTCAGTTTAGCACCATTTTCCTCTTTTTTTAATCATGTTGTTGCTGACGAGGCGTTGGGCGCCCTTCTAGATATATTTTATCCTATAGTGGATAAGCATGCCCCACTACGTCACCACCGAGTGAAATATCCATCTCTTCCCCCATGGTTGACGGAACAGATTATTGAAGCCATGTCCCTGCGTGATTTTTACAAAGCAAACAACATGAAGTCTGACTTTAAGAAACAAAGGAATAAAGTGACAGAATTAACACGTCAAGCAAAAGCAAATTATTTTAATAAATCAACCGAGGACACGAAAGATATTGCAACTGTTTGGCGGGCTGTTAATAACATATTAGGTAAATCTAAACAGAACTCAAATCGGTCTGCCACAACCATCTCCCCTGAAGATTTTAATAACCATTTTTTGTCCCTTGCTAATAGGCTAAATGAATCTGCAAAATGCGACAGTCCTGATTCTGACTCTGAAGTCTCTCTCTCAAAATTACATGATTTTTGTAATGACAAATGTAAACCGGACGATTTTTTTTACTATTCCAGACATGGCAGTGCATGAGGTAGGTAAGGCGCTAGAAGGCCTTAAGAATAAAAAGTCCATGGGTCCTGACAAGATTCCTCCTTACTTGGCCAAATTAGCTCTACCATATATTGTGGAGCCACTCACCTATGCGTATAATCTCTGCATAAAGCAAAATACTGTACCTAGTTTATTAAAGAGAGCAAAAGTAATTCCACTCCATAAAGGCGGAAATCTATCCGACCCAAATAATTTTAGACCCATTTCCTTATTACCCATTTTATCCAAACCATTGGAAAAACATATTCACAAACATTTGCTCGCGTACATAGAAAGCAGAAACCTTTTCCATCAATTTCAATCTGGTTTTCGAACAAATCACTCTTCAATCAATCAATCAATCAACTCTTGTCACAGCGCCCTTACCATGCTATGCGACACCTGGTTGTCTGCAACAAACCGATCTGAAATCAGTGGTGTTGTGTTTCTCGACTTTAAAAAAGCATTTGATCTTGTTGATCATTCAATTTTACTGAAGAAATTAAAGTTGTATATCAGAAACAGTTCAGTGTGTAACTTTTTTGCTTCCTATTTACAGGACAGATCTCAATATACTGCCCTAAACTGTAAAATATCTACTGAGGAGACTGTGAAATGCGGGGTGCCTCAAGGGTCAGTGCTTGGGCCGATCTTGTTCTGTCTGTATATCAATGATCTGCCACTGCACATTTCTGATAGTAATGTAAGAAGTGATTTTTTTGCTGACGATTCTTCTCTTCATTCAAGTGGAAAGTCTGTTCCAGTAATAGAGTCCTCCCTTCAAACAGCTTTAAACGATGTAAATAACTGGTGTAGTGCTAATGCTATGCTTGTCCATCCAATAAAAACAACAAGTATGGTAATTGCAACCAGACAAAAACATCAGATTTCTCCACTCAAACTAAATCTTACTATTGGTACGCAATCAACAAGTTCAACAGCATCGCGTTTTAGGGGTAATTCTTGATTGTGTATTCAAGTGGCAGGCACAATTACAG
Source organism: Littorina saxatilis (assembly GCF_037325665.1). Classification (NCBI taxonomy): domain Eukaryota; kingdom Metazoa; phylum Mollusca; class Gastropoda; order Littorinimorpha; family Littorinidae; genus Littorina; species Littorina saxatilis. The sequence continues at coordinate 63,877 of NW_027129134.1, forward strand.
CATATTTGCAAGAAAGTAGCCAAGAACGTTTTCCTCCCATCCAAGTTAAAGCAATATACCGACAGAAGGACTCTGGAAATGTTCCACCATGCTCATGTAATGCCTCACATTAATTATGTTTCGACGCTCTGGGATGGCAGCAGTGATGTCCACTTGAAAAAGTTAGACTCTCTCTATCGTCGCTCGGCCAAACTCATCGTAAAGGATAATGCCTCAACAGATATGAAATTAAAAATGCTTAACTTTCTTCCACTGGAAAAGCATCTCGTTAAACAAAGCCATTTTCATGCATAAATTGTATTACGGTAAAGTGCCGATTTACATTACATCATTATTTAATAAAGCTACCAACAGATATGGGTCGGTCAACTTGATCCCACCAATTCCACGAATTGAACTGTATAAGACCAGTCTTGCTTTTTCGGGTACTTCAGTTTGGAATTCACTTCCATCATCCTTTAAGCACTTAAAGTCATTAAAAAGTTTTTAAAAATGTATTAAAAACCACTTAATGTCTGAGTAGTTTAACGCCTTTTGACTTACCACACTTAGTATTACGTCAAAGATATGCTGTGCATTGTATATTCTGAACATATTTTTGTTACACTATTGCTACATGTTCGATTGCTACCAGCTTGTATTTATAATTACCTTCACAGTATGCATTTGATTTTATGATTAACCACATATGTATGCTCTTCATGCCTCATCTTCATCATCATCATCATTATCATCATCATCGTCATCATCATCATCATCGTCTAGATCATCTTTATTATCACGTTTTCCGACCTCCTTTTGTTGGTTAACTTTTTAACTTTTTAATTTTTAATTTTTAATTATATAATTGTGTGTCTATGCGTCCCAAGGACAGATTGTAAGAAAAGGCGTAGCCTTAAATCTTAATCCTTGTTAAATAAAGTTCAATTTAATTCAATTCAATTCAATTCAATTCAATTCAATTCAATTCTCTGTCTCTGTCTCTCTCTCTCTGTCTCTCTCTCTCTCTCTCTCTCTCTCTCTCTCTCTCTCTCTCTCTCTCTCTCTCTCTCTCTCTCTCTCTCTCTCTCTCTCTCTCTCTCGTTCACGTCAATCGTAACTCGGTTTTCATGTTACGAAGATGACGTAGTTTTAAACCCGTGTAGTTAACTCAACGTAGACGAACAAAATGTGCAAGTTTGTTTGATTCTTTATCTGCAGGCCAAGGATATAATATGGAACCAATATTCACATGTCTCAGTTTAAGTAAAGAAATGTCAACTTCGTAACATGGTTTGTACTCATCTTACCAACTATAGTGCTGACACAGAACGACCCAGCTGGGTCTCTAAACCAACTCCATTACTTTTTGACACCAACATCCAGCTGTGGTTCCTTGGAAGTTGGTGGCTAGGAGCTCTGAGCACGACAGCCAAACCTCCTTCGCGGCGGCCCTTTTGTATCTATTTATCATTATTATTTTGGTAAATCATCCAACGTCGGAGTTACCCCCGGGAACATGCCCCTATTGGTTTAACCGTGAGGGCGTTAAAAACATGTATCATATATTGTTATTATTCTGCGTTTTCCCGGATTACCCGAGCTAAAGTCCTAGCTGCTTGAATGGATGTAACTGTAACAAAGCATACAGCATAAACATGTTGCATAAATAATTATTTTGCGGCGAAAAGCTGCTGCACGAATGTCCAAAGATGCCAAAATGATTGCTTTGGGTAAAGCCAAACACATTGCCTGGTGCAAATTAATCTTTAAACAGTATAGCATTAAAGCTTTTTTGTGTTTTTTTTTTTTTGTTTGTTTTTTTTTTTTTACATATTTGGGTCATTTTCGCATTAAATCTTCTGGATATGATTATCAACTTCAGTAAATGCAAATTGTAAGCTGTTTATATAGCACGGCTGACGCCATAGGTACAAAGACAAAGTAATCTTACAAGAATCTTAGATCAAAGGTGCATTTTGCCAAATATTTGGGTCATTTCCGTTTCACATATTCTGAATATGTGTATCAACTTCATTTAAAGCCAAGTGTAACCTAGTCTTCATGGCACGTCATATAAAATCCATAAGATCAAAGCCATATGTTTTCCTGCTTATATATGTTTAACCACTTCATTTAATGCCAATGATAAGCTATTGTTTATCGGAGCGCTGTACGTCCTTCGTAACTGTTTCGAAATTACGTACAACGCATATAATATTATTGGGCCTTTTTTCATTGTAGTAGATTTTGACCTTGACATTTTGACCTTGAAATGTAGAGACCTACTGTATTGATCTTTGTCGGTGACTGCTCCGTCCTATATACATCATGTAACAGATGGCCCTATTGGTATTATCCAGAAACTTTAACCTGAACATTTGCGGATCTAACTTTTGCACTGAGAAACATGTGATACAGATCTAAAAGTGTTCTTCATTGACACAAGTGAAAGACTGGGAGACTTGTGGACAAATGTTATGATATTAACTGTGTTAGGATGTACTCACCAGAAAACCACTGCACAGTTCGTAGCAGGAAACTTTCGCTGACTAGTTCATGTAGTTATATTTAGTCAAGTTTTGACTAAATATTTTAACATCGAGGGGGAATCGAAACGAGGGTCGTGGTGTATGTGCGTGTGTGTGTGTGTCTGTGTGTGTGTGTGTGTAGAGTGATTCAGACTAAACTACTGGACCGATCTTTATGAAATTTGACATGAGAGTTCCTGGGTATGAAATCCCCGAACATTGTTTTCATTTTTTTTGATAAATGTCTTTGATGACGTCATATCCGGCTTTTCGTGAAAGTTGAGGCGGCACTGTCACGCCCTCATTTTTCAACCAAATTGGTTGAAATTTTGGTCAAGTACTCTTCGACGAAGCCCGGGATTCGGTATTGCATTTCAGCTTGGTGGCTTAAAAATTAATTAATGACTTTGGTCATTAAAAATCGGAAAATTGTAAAAAAAAATAAAAATTTATAAAACGATCCAAACTTACGTTTATCTTATTCTCCATCATTTGCTGATTCCAAAAACATATAAATATGTTATATTCGGATTAAAAACAAGCTCTGAAAATTAAATATATAAAAATTATTATCAAATTTTTTTTTTCGAAATCAATTTAAAAACACTTTCATCTTATTCCTTGTCGGTTCCTGATTCCAAAAATATATAGATATGATATGTTTGGATTAAAAACACGCTCACAAAGTTAAAACGAAGAGAGGTACAGAAAAGCGTGCTATCCTTCTCAGCGCAACGAATACCCCGCTCTTCTTGTCAATTGACAATTCCACTGGCACTGCCTTTGCCACGGGCGGTGGAGTGACGATGCTACGAGTATACGGTCTTGCTGCGTTGCGTTGCGTTCAGTTTCATTCTGTGAGTTCGACAGCTACTTGACTAAATATTGTATTTTCGCCTTACGCGACTTGTTTTTATTCGGAATCGTGTTTGTATCGATCGCATTCTTATGAGACGAACACAATGGAACGTAATCTTCTCTTCGATGACGCCATTTTAGATGACGTGTTATTCGAGATCTCATCAAAGAAGAACGATAAAAGAATGTTGAGTTACGAAATGTACATGTAAATATTATTGCATGCATTTTAGAATTGATTCATTATTGATAAGAT
>NW_027129135.1:0-1893 GCF_037325665.1 Littorina saxatilis
TCCGTGCGTCAAATAATACAGTACTACGATATGTTGCGTGGAGAACGACCGAATATTGAATACGGAATCGGGAAATAGAGATATAGTGATGTATAATTTTGTTCACCTGAAACTGTTTGCGTAACACCCGTTATACCTCCCCCCCCCCCCCCCCCCAAAAAAAAAAAAAAACCCAACCCAAAAACAACTTAAATGTTCGGACGTAGAAGATAGTGTGATTGACAGTGTAGATACTCTGAAGGTTTTATTCCGCCCCCCCCCCCCCCCCCCCCCACCAACCCACCGACACCCCGACAAGATGTTTAACTTTTAGAAGCAGATCACAATTTTGAGGGACCAAGTGTAAAAAGATTTGAGTATTTTACAACCGTTTTTGCTTTACAGTGATAGACCTAACAGAAACTAGTTTCAAAGTATGAGACCTGAGACCAACATACATAAACTGAGAAAGGAAACCAAATAGAATCGGTCCTGAACAGGTTGAATGGACACAACAACAACGCCCCATACCCACCCCCACCCCCCATCGGGGACGAACTGATGATGCTACATAGATTATTATTTATCATTAACAACGTTATAATCATGCCATCTCTGTCCCATTTTGTTACACATTTGTTATCATGAATGTCTGAAGAGGAACATTTTCGATACTATTAGTATATTTCTGGCAACAACAAAACGTCACAAAGTAGGCACTGCCACTGGCAGTGTTAGACAAGAAAAGTGACAGCATCAGTATCGCAGTTCCGTAGTCGGTATTCAACCGTTCTCTCCCGCAACCTCACTAATTATACTGTCGTCGTTTGTGCGTACGTCAAAGCTCACAATGCGTAACGTCTAACATTTAGCTTATTTATCTGGTGTTGAACGTGCGCGTGTCTGTGTAATTTGTGTGTGCATCAGACACGATGCCAGAGCAGTGCCAGAAATAGCAGAAAGTCCGGGTCGTGATCCGGGACTTCCGGTTCGCGATGTCAGTTCTGGCGCGACTTGTGTTTGTCGCTGGCATGACTGAGAACCATCCTCAGAGTGTCTGCACCTATTCAGTCATCCGTTGGTTTATCTGGTAGTTGTTGATTTGTTTCTTTCTTGTTGTTTTTAAGCCGCCATTAGAATAATGGGGGGCTTACTGGATTCGCTCTGTCTGTTTGTTTGTTTGTTTGTTTGTTTGTTTGTTTGAGGCGGGCGGGCGTTGAGGCGGGCGGGCGGCGGTCAGTCGGTCGGTGTTTGTCGGGTAAGACTTGTATCTCTGGGTCAATTAAATTCAAATTTTGTGAAAATGTGAGGAATAGGCTTTGTTTTTTGTATGCAAAAAAATTACATTCCTAACCGTAGTCAAACGGAAGATATTACCTTTTAACGGACAAACCGAGCCAGGGGACGAAACCCAGTGACGTGTGCGGGAATTCCCGCAGGTTACTTCCCTTTCCCCTTTTTGGTTCACTGATCTATATTTTTAGATCAGTGTTTTGGTTTGGCAGCCGCCATGCTTTTGTTCAATTTCATTTTACATGCTCCGACATTTGGATGCTTCGTTGGGCGGTAACAGTGGAGTTTGTGTGTGGTTCCGTGGTACGGACTCGTTTGCCAAATAATGTTTTGGTCTTATGTTATTACTAGCATTTTGTTTCTCACTTCGACTCTATATATTCTATAAGAATCAGACAGTGTAAAAGTATTACCATCAACATACTCAGTTTGCTGAAAAATAACTTTGATTTGAGTTATCTCTCTTCCTTAGGAACGTTTTAGAAGATAGTAGAGATTCAGGGCCAAAAACATATAAATATGTTATATTCGGATTAAAAACAAGCTCTTAAAATTAAAAACTATATAAAAATTATGATTAAAATTAAATTTCCGAAATCGATATAAAAACAATTTCATCTT
>NW_027129136.1:0-37000 GCF_037325665.1 Littorina saxatilis
ATCGTCAGTCCACCGCTCATGGCAAAGGCAGTGAAATTGACAAGAAGAGCGGGGTAGTAGTTGCGCTAAGAAGGATAGCACGCTTTTCTGTACCTCTCTTTGTTTTAACTTTCTGAGCGTGTTTTTAATCCAAACATATCATATCTATACGTTTTTGGAATCAGGAACCGACAAGGAATAAGATGGAAGTGTTTTTAAATTGATTTCGACAATTTAATTTTGATAATAATTTTTATATATTTAATTTTCAGAGCTTGTTTTTAATCCAAATATAACATATTTATATGTTTTTGAAATCAAAAAATGATGGAAAATAAGATGAACGTAAATTTGGATCGTTTTATAAATTTTTTGTTTTTTTTTACAATTTTCAGATTTTTAATGACCAAAGTCATTAATTAATTTTTAAGCCACCAAGCTGAAATGCAATACCGAAGTCCGGGCTTCGTCGAAGATTACTTGACCAAACTTTCAACCAATTTGGTTGAAAAATGAGGGCGTGACAGTGCCGCCTCAACTTTCACGAAAAGCCGGATATGACGTCATCAAAGACATTTATCAAAAAAATGAAAAAAAAATGTTCGGGGATTTCATACCCAGGAACTCTCATGTCAAATTTCATAAAGATCGGTCCAGTAGTTTAGTCTGAATCGCTCTACACACACACACAGACACACACACACACACACACACATACACCACGACCCTCGTCTCGATTCCCCCCTCTACGTTAAAACATTTAGTCAAAACTTGACTAAATGTAAAAAGAGCAATGTGTGTGTGTGTCGATGTGTGAATATTTTATTTCCGAAAACTGTGTTAAGTAGATCAATATTTACGCTATTCTTTTCTGTCTTGAACGTCTGCACTCAAACACATATTGATCATTTCACAGACTGCTGTACACATGTTGATCATTACACAGACTGCTGTACACATGTTGATCATTACACAGACTGTTGTACACATATTTGAAGGTTATCAACAGACGGGAGGGGATATATATAGAATAAAGAAGATTCGGTAGGATGATGACGACGACAGCTTCTGTGACAATAATACTGTTGTCTTAAGAGATCAGGTTAACGTCAATGCTAATTGCATCAAAGAAGGGCTCGTCGTCCTTATGACAAAATTCGAGACGACCATTGAGAGTCAAACCAATGTTTTTGTTAACTGCGAATTATACTCTTATAGCCACATAACAATCGATGCAAAGGGCGACAAAGCATTTGATCGACTTAATGGTTTTGCCAATTTTGTATGACCGATTTAACTGTGTTGCTATTTTTATACTCTTGTTTACTGATCTGTTGAGTAACATCAACAAATAGAAATAGATGTTTTGCCAGTATTACTAGAACAGATTTGCACTGTCCTAGCTAAGTGGTAGAACATAGGTATATGATCTTACCTATAACCATAATGTATTTCTCGGTAGAAATATATGAAGGTGGCTGGGGGGAAATAGTGATCGGAGGGAGGGCGTGTTGGGTTCAGTACGTTCTTGAGAAATGTCATTTTGAGCTGTTTCGGGGATCACGTACGGGAAGTTAACACAGCAAGAAAAGGAAGCCCAAAGCACATAGAGAAAGGGCTCGAGAGACAGCGAGACAGACAGACACACACACACACACTGACACACATACACACGCGCACACACACACACACACAAACACACACACACAAACACACATACACACGCGCACACACACACACACACACACACACACACACACACAAACACACACACACATACACACGCACACACACACACACACACACTGACACAAACACACACACACACACACACACACACACACACACAAACACACACACACAGAAACACATACACACGCGCGCACACACACACACACACACACATTCACACACACACACACACACACACACACACACACACACACACACACACACACACACACACAAACACACACACACACACACACACACACACACACACTGACACACATACACACACAAACGTAATGCAATTTATTTAAACTACGCAATATTTTGTACAGCTGTAATTTTGCCTATTGACCGACTTTTGGTTTGTCATTGTTTTCAAAATAGTGTTAATTTCCTGCTTTATCACCAGGGCCACTGTAATGATAAGTTGATCAAGGTCACCAGCACACAGTCTCTGCGTCACTCCTAATTAACCTGGCAGGCAACATGTTTGTTTCCGTTATCTGTGCTCCTGGACACATTAGTTTTATTCCACGTTAACAATGATTCTCTCTGTAATAATTATAACCTTGGAGAATCGTGATTTATAAATAAGTCAGTGACAAATCATAAAGGGGGGCACACACACACACACACACACACACACACACACACACACACACACGCGCGCGCGCGCGCGCATGCACTGACGCACACACATACACACGTGTGCACACAAGCACACAGCGACGATAAAGGAAGCCCAAAGCACAAAGAGAAAGGGCTACTGTGTTTTTTTTACTACCTATTGTATTCATGTTTTTATTACTTAGTTAGTGGAAGAATCTTTTGTAATGTATGTTTGATGGTGTATGCTTTTAATTAAGCGTTGTTGACTATGAATGTAGATGTAAATGCTTGTATAACTGTGTTTTAATTTTAAATGTGTCAAGCGCAAAGAGCATAATTGTAAAGTTATGATGTTGCGCTATATAAATGCTCATTTATTATTATTATTATTATTATTATTATTATTTAAGTTATTGAGACATCCCAGTGCACTAAGGGATTTATAGAGCAAATCGAGAAAATTCATTATTGAACGAAGCGCATAGCGCTGAGTTCAATAATTATTTTCGAGATTTGCTCTATAAATCCCTTAGTGCACTGGGATTGTTTCAATAACGATATTGTCAGTACCGCCATAGAAAAAAGAAGATTCCAAACGCACATTTTGCAATGCGCATTTGAATAGGCATAACTGTGTGGTCAGGTCGTGCACAGTAAAGATCTACTTTTGTGTGGGGTGTCTCAAGTGTGTCGTGCTTTCGTCACACGCATTTTAATTTCTGTTGGTAAATTCCAGTGTAGCGTTAATCTGAACAGTGATGATCTTTCAGAGAGACCTCATTTGAACTCGGAGAAAGGCTCTTCATTATTTGCGATTCGAAACCTCCAGTCGAGCTTCGACGGATTGACTATGCGGAGTGACTCCCCTTGAATTGACTCAAAGCGGGACTCGACGGTTCGCACATTTTCAAAACAAATGTGGCATATTTCTCGTGTTATATGTTCACTCATCGGGGAGTCTAATACTAAATATGAACGGTAAGAATGCTCTGAACCCTACACGTATTATATCCCCATCGTTTTTTCGTTCACATTTGCCCAACATGTTAATTTGCTGAGCGGGGTTAATGTCGTCTGCTAGGCTACCTGCCAACCTGGGCAATGGAACGACTGCAGTCTGCACTGAGTCTGTACGCATGAGGCAGGCTGCTAATAAATCTTATATATATGGTAAGAACGTTCTGAACCTTACACGTTTTCGATTACGATTGTTCTTGCTTTGAAATAATAATTCTGAAACCATTCATTTACTGAACTGATGTAGTCGTATTTCTGTGTTGTCTGCTACAGAGTCGATCGAGTCAGTCTTCCAAACTGGTCTAGCTGGTACGTTATCGGAATAACACTTGTGTTTTCTGTTAGCCGCTGGGAATTGTATACTAACTCATCATTTGGTAATGTGGATGATAAGCTACATGCCACTAACACGGCATATGAGAAGAATCTATGCAAGTCGGCGAAAATTAGATGAAACACAGCGGCTTCTATTTTTTTTAGATCACTGGCACTGGCACAGGCACATGCAATCTGTCAGAAAAAAACCCACTTCTGCTTTAATTGAGAAGCAGGGAATTTATGGTCATTTGGTATTGTGGAGAATATAAGCTACATGTCATTAATTAATTCTGAGGATGAGAGCACAGTCTTGCTTAGGCAAAGGGCGCAAGAATACGCTCTGTGGAAAAGTTAGCGCACTCCAAGAGTGCGCTAACAGTTTTAGCGCATCGCCACTGATTAGCCAATCAACTGGTTCACATCAGTCATGTGACACCAGTACTTACTGACAATTATTATTATTATTATTATTATTATTATTATTATTATTATTATAAATTTATTTGGGATATTACCCTTTTGATGTCGTGGTTTAAGTGGGTAATAGTTGCAGTGATGAACAATTAATAATAATTACAACTAAGATATCCAACGTAATGTAACATGAAGGTCCCTATCGCTCTTTGGGATTCAGACATGTGGAATTACCCAGTCATTATAACATTTTGCTCATTTAGTAATTTGGAAGAAAATTACCCGCCACCTTCAAGCGAATGTGTGCATTTCCCTCCGCGGGCCCCTCCGTCTGGAGCTCCCTGCCGCTTGAGCTTCGCCAGAGCCCCTCTCTTGACGCGTTCAAGAGTAGGTTGAAGACTCAGTTCTTCCCGTAGCTGGCTGCGACTTTCATGTTCGACGTGATGTGTTGTGCCCCAAAAGACATTCTTGTGCTGTGCTCTGTGAGAGGTGTTTTCTTTGTGCTTAAATTTATTATTTTGTTTGGACCTAGCTATTGATGTGCACATTGTTGTTAAACAGTTGTGTGTTGTATGTTTATCAAGGTTTGCTAGTGTGTGATAGGGTTCGTGTCCGTCTGTAGATGTTAGTTTCTTTGTTAGTCCTGTGTTGACAACTCTTCGACAAGCGCTTAGGACTGTACCCACGGAATACGCGCTATATAAGCTTCATATTGATGATTGATTGATTGAATGTCCATGCATATCCCATCAATTGAATGTTCAGACAGCCAGTAATTGATAACAACGGAAAATGTATGTCAGATGATTCTACTTTTTGTTTAATCTGTCACCTTCAAGAGAAGAACGACGACTGTCGTTGGCACAGTCCCTGACCAGTGCACATGCCCCGTTGTCCAGTACGTTCTGAGATCCCTCGTACAGCTCGTTGCTGACCATCATGCTCACGTTGGACCCCCGGTACAGGTCCCGCACTGGACATAAGCATTCAAATATCTCAAACACAAAACCACAACAGCGCACACAAAAACAAAAAAATCGACATAGAGAACCGTCGCAGCATATAACAGAAGCAGGACAGAGTATTACTTACCTGATTCTCGCTCAGGTTTGTTTTTTTCGTTCGAAGCGACTTAATTTTAGATGGATAAAATTATGTAAGGGGAATAAGGAGACACAAATATCAAAACAAATCATTTTGTCAAACTCGTAAAAAACAATTGTTTTAAATGGAAGAAGAAAATGTCTTGACACACAAGAGAAAAGAGGTAAGAGCAATAGGAGTGGGAAGGGGGGGGGGGGTTAAATGGTGAAAACTAGAGGTGCGATGCTGAGATAGCTAGGGCTTACCTGTGATTCTTGGTTGCCTGAAAAGGATGCATATTATTTTGTGTTTACTTGATACTGGTCATTATTCAAATCATTTACTATTATCCTTAATCTAAACAACGAAGTGACTGTGGGGAGATGAACAAAGTTAAACAAAATAAAAAAAGATATCTGTACTCACCGATACAAGAACAGCACAAGACGGTACGAATTTTTCTTCTTATGAAGCTTAGTAAATAGCCTACAACACTTACATTGTGTTAATAGCGCATATACAAACATAAAATGTAAAGAAAACTCTAAAGCAGGCCATGCCAAACAGAGCGATGGGAACTACAAGAGCTACAAAGATGATAACTACTACAACTGTATACAGGAACTGCCACTACAGCTATTCGTCATACAACGACGGCAAGAGCAACTACACATCGACACTAATCACCAACAATGCGACTACGACAACGACCACTGCTGCTACTACTACTACTACTACTACTACTACTACTACTACTACTACTACTACTACTACTACTTCCACAATGACAACAAAGACGACGATAGATACGGTTATTGCTAATGTTGTCTAAAAAAAAGAATTAATTCTACTACTGCTGCTGGTCCAATTGTTACCACGACAACAACAACCACCACTGGATCAACAACAAAAACAACAACCTCAATGACTACTACTATTACTACTACCACTACTACTACTACTACTACTATTACTACTATTACTGCTACTCCCACTACTACTGCTGCTACTTTTACTACTTTTACTACTACAATTAGCCCCGCCACCATCATCACATGTAAAGCACTAATGACTGACTCAAATGGTTGCTCTACAATAGGTATGATTTTTTGTCATAAAGTTTTAAACACAATTTGTTAATGCAGAAATAAAAGTAAGACTTCTCACGCCTTGCCAAAAGGAAGGAAGAGGAAGGTTAACTCAGTTACCTGTGAGCAATTGCTGAAAAACACAGAGGAAGACAAGATCAGTTACATTGTAATCGCTCGCACGCACGGACGCACGCACGCACACACACACACACACACACACACACACACACACACACACACACACACGCGCGCGCGCGGGCACACACACACGCGCGCACACACATACATACACACACATATATAAACACACTCTGCTCATTTTGGTCTCTCTCTCTCTCTCTCTCTCTCTCTCTCTCTCTCTCTCTCTCTCTCTCTCTCTCACACACACACACACACACACACACACACTACCTTTCAGGTTGTACCGAAGTCGGCAGATGACAGTTAGGATCACCGAGACGAAAATGACAGCAGTCACCGACACACCAACAGCGACCTTGGCAGCGAATGAAAACCCGTCTGTATTGGAAATGTAATGCGTTGTCTCTTTTAGTTTTATATTACTTTGTTTTATTTCAACTTCACTATCTTAACGTCATCCGATAATAATTGCCATATGTATGGATTAAACATCAGATTTCCTTGCTTTACGCCATGTGACGTGAGAGGCCGACTAAAACTCATACTGAGACTGCAAAACTGCGCAAGTTTGTGTGCGTACATTGAATTGCAACAACAAAAATAAAACGAAAGGAATTCTTACTAAAATGGATCGATACATAAAAGATTCTTGTATTTTTACCCGAAATATGATTATGACAGTCGGCACAGATCTCGAGAGTCATTGTTCACATCGACCGCTAGCTAAACTATATTTATGTAAACTATGCGATGCTTGTTGTTTCTGACCATTCATGGTCCGTAACTAGAAATGTTTCAGCGACCACAATTTATGGGGAAAATGTTGTCAGTAGGTCTGAGCGTGTACTACCATGCACGCCAGCTTCTGTGTAGACAAAAAGGCACAGCTATAGCATTGCTCTTGAAGCCACATGTTTATTAGAGGATAATCGTGATGATGATGATGATGATGATGATGATGATGATGATGATGAGGGTAGTAGTAGTAGTAGTAGTAGTAGTAGTAGTAGTAGTAGTAGTAGTAGTAGTAGTAGTAGTAATAATAATAATAATAATAATAATAAAGATAGCTTATATAGCGCCGCTTCACAAATTTAACTATGCTCTTAGCGCTGTACATCGAGATATAACAATTTCAATAATATAAATACAAAGATGATATTATAATAATACACATTTACAAATATCACTCACGTGCATACATCCTCGTGCACACCACGCGCATACACACTCCCACTCATTAACAAGTGCTTCCATTCCATTTAGTAGTAGTAGTAGAAGAGATAGTAATATTAGTGGCAGTATCTTATGAGTTTAAATACTGCAGTTCCACTGGTTGTGTTATGACTTTAATTATTTTCGTGCAAAAGAAAAAAACTTACCTTTCGGGTGTTTGAAATTAGTGACAAACGTGTCAACGGCATGACTTTGGGTAACAGTATCGTCAACAGGTGTGCGTTCATCACCACTTGTAGGGGTGCTGCCAGTTTCAGGTTCTGTTGAATGCCAATCTTTTGAGGGGAATGACCAGCTTTTTGCTGTTTAAGGGTGAGCAAGTAAACGCAAAAAGACAAAAAAATAAGACATAAAATGAACTCCCAGATCACACATAAAAGGTTAAAACATGATGTATGTCAAAAAGTGGAACTCCAATATATACAATTCTGGAAAGGTCAAATATGAAGTTCACCAAAGTTAAATTTTTTGTTATCAAAGAATAGTAACAAATTATAAAACGGAATCATATATGTTATGCATAAAACAAAGAAAATATAAACAGTCGTTGTGTAAACTAAAAATAAGTGCCCACGACCTGACAATTTAAACTGGTAAATACAGCAATACACCTAGGGAAAATAGATTATGTAAAACATGTGGAGTAATAGAAGATGAAATACATTTTATAGATAATTGCATAGAAAACAACCAATTACAAAAATCTTTCATGAGTGAAATTTTATCGACCTATAAATTCATATGATGTACCAAGTCAACTTTTTCAAGTACACAATGTACAAACTAAATTGGGAGAATTTGTATATAATTACTTCCGAAAAAAGAAACAATGTAATCATTTGGTTATTTATCTTCCCGTGTCTTATAAACACTACGTTTCCTGACAATAAAGTTTATTCGTATTCGTATTCGTATTCATCCTGAACCCTTTGACTTTCACCCCACTAGTCTCATCGTACAATCAGTCCGAGGCTCTGTAAAGTCATTATTACCTTCTATCAGAATCTGCATGCTGTGTTGTTCCATCGCCGAAGATGGTGTGGCGGACCATGTCCAGGTACCGCTGTTTACCTGTTCACCTGAAAGCTCCAGACGATACAGATCAGACCCTTCTGCGGGACACGTGCATTTTTCCATACATTTTACCTTTGCCGGCATGATGAGACAGTGATGTTTTGCATGACCGTTCACCTCTTTGCCAACAGAGTAAGCAAGATTGTCTGACGAGGCGTTGCATGATGAGTGAGCTCTGAACTCCACAACAATCGTGTGTCTTCCGTCTGATGTCAAGCGTGAGCTGTCATTCAGCTTTGGGAACTCAAAGCGACCTGTTGTGAACAATGATAAAAAGACTAGAAATATGGACCATCTTTGTTCTCAAAAAACAATGATGCAAGAGAGCTCAAAAACAAAGTCATTCACCACATTCACCTTTGGATAACTTGATGGGATACACACACCACAAAACAGTCTTTTACACTTAATGTTTTTTGTGCATTTGGCAGATTATGCTCATAAGGGGACGCTTAAGTTTTACGGAATACCTTCTTGCATAACGAGGATACAGGATTCCTATATTTGACATGCACCCAAACATGCCACAAAACCACATAAACAGCAAAATAAGAAAGAAACAAAAGAAAAGAAAACTTTATTTTTCTGCTCTGCAACGTATTTTTTCTGTTGAAACTTTCTAGCTGATAAATCATCATCCTCCGCTACCACCACCACGTTCTCCTCCTTCTTCTTCCCTTTTTCGCAGTTTGTAAACATATGTTGTTTTTAAAAACAGTTGACGCACCTTAGCAGACACGAATGAGGAGAAAATAGAGGAGGGGGAGGGAGTTATGCCAGAAGGTGTTAACCAGCATCCTGATTTAATTGATAAAGTAAGGTTTCAACCCCTCCTAAGAGTGAGTTTCTTAATTATATACTCACACTGTTTGGAGCACAGCAAAGACATCAGCAAATTAGCAAGTATGGCGAATTTCCAGTCAACGCACAACATTTTGTTGATTATACGTTTTAGCAGAAGAATCAGCGTCCATGTGTTGACAAAGGAGTGACAACACTAAGAAACAAATCGCCTGGTGTTAAATATGTTGCTGGGGTGAGAAAAGAGGGAGGTGGTTAGGACTTTAAAGGGAAATGACAATATACACGCGCTTTGGGTCTTGACTTGTTTTAAAACTACGATAGTTTCGGATGCTTGCACACACTTTGTATCGTGATAATGAGCCATCATTTTATTTTTGAGATAATTTATTGTGAAGTAAAACAGTGTCTTTGTTCTTGTTTGCGCTATCTTTAGATACAGGGAAAACATTACTGCTCGAGTTTCCCATTTGGAAGACATTGTATGAGTCTATCTGTCAATGACCCAGTTAAATTTGTTAACACAAAAATCGGACATATATATAAACGAGGCATAGAAGAGGTACATAATCAATTTAGGCTTTTACTCATGCATACAAAACGTTCTGCCTTTTAGCTAAGTTTTAAGAAATGATTTTGTTTAAATGTCACGAGGAGGTAAAACGAGAAAATGTTCTCCATGCACATCTCTGTCATTCTGTTGCATAATGCTCCAACTTGTTAAAGTTTTTGCAAAAATTGAGATTTCGCCTTGAATACGGGCTGTACTGCAAGTGATTTCGTTTGGTTACCATAGAATACTTGTTTATTCGATCATCTTTCGGGTGTGTTTTTTCCTAGTTTTGAACATTATTTTCTACTTCTGAACCTTTCAAAACCAATAGGGTCAATAAACCGATCATTTACACTTGAGTATGGTTTGACAACGTTATATTTCTCACCACCAAAATGTGTCATCTGTATAGCAGGAGTCAGACCAAGAAGATTTTTTTGACAAAATAATGCATGACTAACAATTAAGCTCCCGTTCTAATTATGTATAGTTATGGGGAGAATCGGTTCACTGTACAAACACACACACAAAATAGTATAGCCAAATCCAGTACAGTAGCTTAGTGTTCCAAGATTGATACACGAAGTTAATGCTATATATTTTGATGTAGGTTGAACAAACACTCACTCCAATTTACCGAAGGGTTTCTCGAAATAAGCAGGCAGTGAGATATATGTTAGGATTTGGATTTGATTGATCCTACTATTTTAAACTTACTTGTCAATTACTTGTCCTTGACTGAATTAACGAATGTTAGGCTTGATTGTGTCATTTCCTTGTAATTGGCTGTTCTACATGTTGTTAAACCGTGGACAAGCCCAGTCTGATATATCACCCTCGTTACATCCCTCACTCTCTCTCTTATCTCTCTCTCTCTCCCTTATCTCTCTCTCTCTCTCTCTCTCTCTCTCTCTCTCTCTCCCTCCCTCTCACTCACTCTCACTCTTTCTCTTTCTCTCTCTCTCTTTTTTTTTTATATTTTTTTTTTTACACTCAAACATACACAGACAGAGAGAAATAATAGATACGAAACGTGAAAGCGTCTTGAGAAATGTGAAATACACATCTTAAGTTTAGCTAGACATACAATGCTCTTTATACGGTTAACAAGGAATGGAAAATGAAGCAGCCTTCCGCAACATACGGCAGCCTGTCAGTGTAAACACAAACATCACAAAGATGTGTCGAAATACAGGAGCGTCGAATCTCTGAGAGGATTATGTGATGCTGATAGCAAGTACTTCATTTTTGTTATTAAATCACACTCACGGAATAAAATAACTTAACATTGTTTAAAATTTAATATCTCAAAATCGGAAAAAGTTACAGGAGTGATTTTTGTACCAACGTAAAGCTTGTTCAATTGCTCATTATGGGCAAAAACCCGGAATAGTCTGGCTTGTTCCGTTTTTTTGCAATTTGAGCTCAAAGACGCATGGTGTCATTTTGGAGTTTACAAACTTAGCACTGTGTGTTTGACAGCGCTGTGCGGCGTGCACTGGTTGATCGCAGCCGCAATTAAATTACACAGGAGCAGTGAAGGTTAGCCTCAATATGTTTATTAACCAAACAAATTTCATTGTGAAGTCGAAATTCGATCAACCCTAATGAAGCGGTCTTGCTGAGGATTGGTGACACGGGGGGATCTCGAACGTTACCGTTGTTTTGCTGGTACCTTCTTCGCCACAAGGCAACTGATTGCCTGGTCACTCCGAATCTCCTAGCAACATCAGTATAAGTCATCCCTCCTCTCAACATCCCTATTGCGACGAGTCTATCGTTCACACACGTTCGTGGCATGGTGAAAGAGAAAGACAGAGTGGACAGTTTTGCCGGGCAAAGAGAAAGAAACATTTTAGTGAGTTGTTCTCACTCACAAACAAACGGACAAACCAAAGGCAGTACTTTCATGCAATATTCGTGGATCAGCAGCAGACCTTTTGCAGGTTTCAAGTACGGGTAGACGTGCCCCGAGAGTCAAAGAGTGCAGGCCTACCTGTTTACAGCACACACAGCGTGCACTGGCTGTCGGCAGCGTCGGCAAGCTTAGGCGTCAGTCTAGTAAACTCCAAAATGACACCATGCGTTTTTGAGGACCAATTGTGAAAAAACTAAGCAACCGAGAACATTCCGGTTTTTTCCTCTTCTCAGGAATTGATGGTTCTATGATCGTACCACCCCGCTCCCCTGCAACTTTTTCCGATTTTGAGATATTAAATCTTAAAACATGTTAAGTTATTTTATTCCGTGAGTATAGAAATAGACGAAAAGACGAACATTCTGAAACATTGTGAATGTGCCCATTGTCACGCTTTGGAAGAATAAAACATACATCTAGTATCACGCTAATTGCCAAAGATCTCCTTCTACAGATACTCTTCATTTCTTTTATTTCTGTCATATACAGAACAAACTATAATTCAACTGAATACATCGTATGTTACGTGCACAGGGCAACGGGTGGGGTCGTCGAAGACACAGTCGTTTGCTTATAAGATGTTGCTCTCGGACTCTCAACCCAGCTCTCAGATGTATTTATCAACAGCGGTGCCATTTAGGAAGCGAGTAATTCAGAATAAACTGAACTTTGGGAGAGTTACAGCCATTTGAGAGAGAGAGAGAGAGAGAGAGAGAGAGAGAGAGAGAGAGAGACACAGAGAGACAGAGAGAGAGAGACAGAGAGAGACAGAGAGAGAGGTAGAGAGTTTGTGTGTGTGTGTGTGTGTGTGCGTGTGTGTGTGTGTGTGTGTGTGTGTGTGTGTGTGTGTGTGTGTGTGTGTGTGTGTATGTGTGTGAGTGTGTCAGTGAGTCAGTGTGTGTGTGTGTACGTGTGCCGCGTGTGTATGTGTATGTGTATGTGTGTGTTTGTGTATGTGTGTGTATGTATGTTTGTGTGGGTAGTAGGTTGTGTGTCAGTGTGTGTGCCGTGTGTGTGTGTGTGTATGTGTTTCAGTGTGTGTGTGTGTCTGTAAGTTTGTGTGGGTTGTGTGTGTGTGTATGTGAGTGTGGGTATGTGTGTGTGTGTGTGTGTGTGTGTGTGTGTGTGCACTGTGTGTTTGTGTGTGTGTGCGTGTGTGTGTGTGTGAGACAGAGAGAGAGAGAGAGAGAGAGAGAGAGAGGGGGGGGGCTGAAACGAATAAATCTGATATTGTGATTTACTATGCAAAAAGAAGTGTTGTAATCTCAGTGTGAATATAATATAAACCTCTGCATATAGGTTGAGATGGTTTTTGTGGGTTTTTTCTCAACTTTTCAACAGGAATTGGTAAATATCTGATATTCATTATAGAAATAGCACCAAAACCACATTTAATGACAATACTGCCCTGGTTCTCTAGGTCAAAGGATTTTGAGAATGACGATGGTGCACGGACTGTCTGGTTCAGAATGCAGTTTCAGTGAAGTGCACCAGTCCAGGTTACTTCCAGCAAAATTAGAAGAGATCGATTCGCTGGTGTATTCGGAAGTGCGCGCATGGGAAGCAAGGCAGTGAGAAACAGACAGACGGAGACAGACAGACAAATACGGAGAGACTCGGGCTGTCCCGCAATCGATGTTCCACATTGCAGATAAGTCCCACATGTTGCGAGCGTTACATTTGCAGCCAGCCTGTCTTGTGCTGTGTGAGACTCAGTGAGAATGTCACCCCAAGGTCAGATACCGGCCAATGGAAAAGCAGACTGCATTTGAAACTGAGGTAAACAGACTATTTACGGGAAACTCCACTGCGCAGTTATCAGAGGGCGGACATTACTACTGCATGCAGGATCTACGCTTCCTTGCTTTGCAGCTAAAATTACAGAAGACACCCAAGAGCATATCTGCAGCCTCTTGCTTTTGACTGAATAGTATATTTCACTCATCAAACGGATGCAGTATGTGAGCCCTGAGCGAACAAGATTTCTCAACCAGAATGCCGCAACACAAGAGAGCACCGTCAATCGGTATTTCCCTCTCTCTCTCTGAGTCTCTCTCTCTCTCTCTCTCTCTCTCCCGCTTAGTCGCTCGCTCAGCGTGCAGATGTGGTTTTGGTGAGGAGCCTGTTGTGATTTCTGTTGTGTGAAGTTGTATGAATGACCGTTTGGTTACGTAGTTACTCATTCGAATGCTAACCTTTCGCTCTCGTAATATATAATGTGAATAACGATTATGAATTATCACGCTAGCATGCAGAATAATAAAAAGTGTTATGAATTAAAACATAAATCAAACTTGACTAAGTGTAAAAAGGGTTGGTTTTCGTAAGAAAGGTAAGACAATTTTCAGTAATCTTATCTATGCAGTTTAAGTCTTCCAGTAAAACTGTTTCAAAGCTTTTGGTTGCTTGGTGAGCCTGAAAAAAAACACTCAAGCTCAGACAGGTACATTCAAAAGTTATAGCAAATTTGTTTATTGTATTCGTGTGTTTTACGTACAAGCGCAGTATTGTATTTTTTCGGAAACAAATATGTTAGTGTTTAATGCTGTGTTTCGGCTGATGTGCCAGTTTCATTTTGCAGGCATTCCATGTTCCAACTCCTGCGCACTGAAAAGGTGTAGGAATCGCCGCTTGATCATCATATGCATCATTTTTCAGCTGCCAACCACTTTCGGTGAATATGCTTTGTGTGCTTGCAGGGGTATCTTTCTTGGTACGCGCAGAGTCGGTCATTTCTTTAGCATGGGCAGTCCGGAGATCATGGATCGATAAGCTGGCAAACTCCTGGAATGGTATTGCTTCTGGCTGTTAACTTTTTATAATGTTGAACGATTGATTTCAAACACGACCCGAACTAAATCAAATTTCAATCACTGTTTTGCTTTGGGCTTTCAAATGTCAGTCAATCCCTGTTTGGTTTAGTGCTTTAGAAATAACTTATCTTAATGTATCGCAACACATATATTGGTTATTCTTTAGAGCTTGGTACCATTTTGTGACATGAATTTTCAGTCCTTTAAATGATTATAACGTATATTAAATGGCAACTATAATGTATTCTCTTCACGTTTTACATTTAAATACTCCAGTTAGATAATGATACAAACATGCAACAAAAAACTTAGTACATATTTTTGTCTTTTCTTTTTTTTATTATTGCTAGTGTTCAAATACATGTCACAACCTTTGTTTTCCATGTTACGAAGTTGACGTACTTTAAAACCCGGGTAATTTACTGAACGTAGACAAGCAAAATGTGTAAGTCTTTCTGAGTTTTTCTCTGCAGGCTAAGCCGGAACTTATATGGATCGAGTGTTGTGTTTATTATTGAAATCAATTTGTGTTCTTAAAATGGCTCAGTTAAGTAACGAAATGTCAACTTTATCACATGGTTTCAAATGGTACAAAGCCCAGGAGAATAACCTATAATTATGTTGCTGTTGTAGTGGAGTTTTGGTGTAACTCGATTCTTGACGATTTTGATGTGTTTGTGACTAAGTAAATAATTCTCCACGAGAAATACTATCTAAAAAAACGATTAACAATACATGATTAAACATTCTTTTATCTCTCTATCTATACTAGGTACAAATATAAACACTATTTCATAATGAAAATATTCTGTTTTGGCCTTCTAAAGAAAGGTCTAAAACGAGTTGGGCAAAAATTCCATGACGACGTCGATATTTGGATTTTTACCACTGCCTTAGTTATCCAACTCACTGCCATGTTAACATGAGCCGATTGCAGTGACTTGTTCCAGTCAATGTTAAAAAATTTCCTTATACTCGATTTTTGGTTTTTTTCCAAGTTTGACTTTAATTCATTAGTTTGTATATCTGTTTATTTCCATTATTTCCTGAAGGGGTGCATTTTGTTGGATTTTTGTTACAGGAAAGTACACGCTGTGCAAAGCTGGGGCTGTATCAGAGGACATGGCAGCAGTAACTTGCACATATCCACTGAATCTCAACCAGACAAAGAGAAGCTTCTGTGTCATCCATTATGAAGGCAGCGAAAAACGAACAGGTTAATAAAAATCGTTCTGAAGAGCTTGTGGCATTTATTTTTAGTCCGTTTAATCTTTATTATGCGTATAACATGGCAAATTAAAACTGAATAAACTCTCTTCATTTAGTCTATTAATATTCCAGTAAATAATGGTAGGAATAGTTTTTTTTTTAAATTGGATCAATTTTGTATCCTGTTATATTTTGTTTCTGATATGTTAAGTCCATGCCACGTCTATTTTTTCATGTTACGTCAGTTAAGAAAAGTACGAACCGTAGACGATCAATATGTGCCTGTATTTTAAATCATTTCTCTAGAAGCAAAGGAAATATTTAGGAATGCCATTTTATTAGTCAAATCAACGTATATCATCAAACTGTCATGTTAAAAACTAAAATATTCATTTTGTATGACGGAATTCATAGAACACCATCTCTGTACAACAGCTCAACAACGCTAACCTTAAACTTGTCGTCTTGAGACACATGTAGTCAATACTCTCATGGCTTTGTGTTCTGATCTTGAGCTGCTGGGCCAGGGGAGATAATTTGATTTTGAAAAATTAAAGACATATGGCTTTGCTATGATTCACCTAATAATGCTTAATTTTGATAGTGTTGTTTGTTTTTTGTAATTAAAACAGATTAACCATCAATAGCTAATGTGAATATAAACACAATAAAGAACAATTATGAACATAATAACCATGGCAACAATAATGTCAACATAACAACCATAAACAACAGTTGTGAATATTATAATCATAAACAGCTAATGTAAATATAATAATCATAAACTACAAGTGTGAACATAATACCCACACAAAAAGAATATGTACATGACAACTATTAATATGAATGTGAACATGACAACTATTAATATGAATGTGAACATGACAACTATTAATATGAATGTGAACATGACAACTATTAATATGAATGTGAACATGACAACTATTAATATGAATGTGAACATGACAACTATTAATATGAATGTGAACATGACAACCTTTAACAACTTATATCATGACAACCATCAACACAAATTTGAAATAAAATCATGAACTTCAACTATGAAGGTCATAACATTTACAAAAAATGTTAACATAACCATTGACAACACCTGTGAAAGCAATACCATTTACAGCTAATGTGAACATAATAACCATAAACAACTTATGTGAACATAATAACCAAAAACAAATAATGTGAACATAATAACAATGAACAACAAATTGAACAAATGAACAAAATGCATGACTCTTAACAAGTTGTGTGAACATCATGACCCAAATCAACTACATGTATTGTGAATATAATAGCCTTAAACGATGAGAAGAAGATCAACAATGGGAAAATTAAAAACAAATATCAACCCATTACAATGCGCACATGATGACTCATTTAGTCTTGCATTCTGTCAATCTATTTTCCTTTTTTTCTGCGTGTTTGTATCCACAGATGTTGTCACTGCCTGCTCATGGGAAGGCGCAGAACTTCTTTGTGTTTTTGAGGAAGGATTTCATTTTCGCCACCACACCGTCAGTGATGAATTCACAGTGGAACTACCCATACAGAAAGGAACTGGGGAATTTTCCTGCGATACAATTCCTCCGGACATAGGCGTCACTGTTGAGAAGTGCACGTTGTCTTCAACAGGTTTGTTTGGGGCAAAAGGCACAAGTTATTTGGACTGATAATATTTGCAACATGTACTGTGCATTTTCATGCAACGACCATTACAACTGCTTAGTCTTTTCATGTTTCATACATGATGATGATGATGACAGATTTGCACTGACCCATTGAGGTTTTTTTCCCTCGTCTTAAATTAAATATTGAAAACATTACTTTCAAAAAGTCATTTTGTCGTCGTCCTTGAATTTTGGCGTAAATTGACTCTCGGCGAACGAAACATGGTTAACCATAACTTTAACTCTCTATCCATACCATGAACAAATATAAACACTATTTCATAATAAAAAGAATCAGTTTTGGCCTTCTGCTGAAAAGCTGTCGAAAACGTTATACGCCAAAATTCCATGACGACGTCGATTTTAAATCTATAATTGAATATCGATAACGTTAGTTTTAGAAAATCGAATTCTAATCAGGAATACACGTTCAAAATAAATTAAATTAAATGTTTCTCCAAAGTATCAGGGTAGTAATCTATTTTATGATTCAATTTTGATTTTTTGTTTCAGTGCGGCTGGAATCCTAATTTCGCACTCGCTGAGACCCAGTGCCCAAAGGACTCCCGCGTGACAGCAAAAGGGCACCTTAATCTAGAGTTGCCAGTCGTGAGTCTGATTGCATTGACCGCAGGTCAGTTACTTTATAAGAAAGTTCCTACCTGAAGTCAACGCATTCAAGACCGACAACTCTCCATTGAGACACCTCTTGCTGTCACAATAAACGGAGGCTCCAGTTAGCACTAGGCCGCCGCCTACCTGTTTCACGTCGATGTGGCCATGTGACATAATTAAGGTGGGCATTTTGGTCACTCATGTTATTTTGGACATCGATGTGAAACAGATCAGGTCTCAGCCAGCACACAACCAGAACTCCAGAAGTATTAAGATGTCCGGAGTTTATGTTTTAGAATGGTTAGTATCTCCAATTTTGTTTGGCAATGAAAAATGTGTTTACTTTAAGCCGAAACGACATTTTCGTCAATGATTTTGAATATTTTGTTCAAAAGGTGGAGTGGTTGGAAGTACTTTGCAAAGAAACAGAAAAAGGAAGATAACATAGTGGGCAAAGAAGCAAACAACTCTCCCTACCTACTGCCCTAACTCAATAATGGTTGTTATGCTTATCCCTCATATTTTCAGGCCATTCAAGAAATGTCTAAGCTGCGAATGACATCAACATTAACAACTACTTCAGATGAACACATAAATTGACAAACAAACAAAAAAAGAGAAAAAGGAAAAACGCACACAAAAAGGAAAACAAATATAAAAAGAAGCGGGAAATAAAAAGCACACACACACACACACACACACACACACACACACACACACACACACACACACACACACACACACACACACACACACACACACACACACACCTATAGCTAAAAGGCCTCTGTCCTTCTGCCACAAGTGCAGGTGGCTGTTTACATCAAAACACGCATGCACCTGGAGAGCGCGACTGTTCGTGCTGCCACCTTTTCACTTCGAGGAAACAACCCGAATTTTGCAGCAACGTGATAGTAAAATAATGGAAATGAAAAGAATAAAATTGTTGTCTAGTGTATCTCTTGTCATCAACACACCTGACGTAACATAAGTAACTGTACGGTATAGTCGACTGGTTGACGAGACGGCTGGTGCAGGGGAAGTAACTCACAGGTGGCATGCTTTATGGGCATTTCGTAGACTTTCTTATGTCTTTGTGCATACATATAATTAAATACGACAACCACCACCAACCCACCCCCCACCCGAACACACACTCACACGTGTGTTAATGTCATTGAGCTAAACCTTCATTAAACGTTTTACATTTACAGACTCAGGAGTTGATGAGAATGTCTCTACAAATACAACAGTCAACCCAATTCCCAGGGCAGCGAGACCTGCACAAGACAGCGACAAATGTAAGTAATATAATCATTATTTGATCAGTTAGCAAGAGATTAATTTAAAACCTCCATGCTCACCCTCACCTATTAGATTACTTCCTTGATGCACTTCACACCCTCAACGCTGAGATAATTAAGACAGAATGTCACCCCTCTTGATACTGGAAACAATGAATATTCATCTTCCCATGCAACGGCTACTCCTTTTGCCGGGATTCTTTTTAAAGAGTTAGTAAAAGGCTGCATTTCTTGTCATTCCAGGTGGATGCGTTACATCGAAAGGACTCCTTGCAGCAAGCGTTGTGCTCAGTACTACTATCGTTGTGCTGAGCATACTTCTGGTTGCGCTTTACGTTCACTATAAGCGTTTCAGGTAGGTTTCACAGCAGATCATAGCACACCCTAAGCGCTTGCAGCACTCACAACTGTTGGGTTTTTTGCAATGTGTCACATGTGTAAATCGTGTCAGATTGTATCCCGTTGACACTGAAACACAGTGAATGCAGCAAGCCTTTGTCAAAAGCAAACGCAATGACGAAACGTGTCTATTTCTGGTGGCGCTCACATGGTCTTGAACAGGTTTGAAATTGATGAAAAGTAGATGTTTGATTGCATTGTTATTCACTGAGTTTGTTGTTATTGTTGCCGGTCTTATTGTTGTTGTTGTTCTTCTTCTTCTTCGTCACCTTCTTTTTTCTTTTTCTTTTCTTATTCTTGGATGGCCATGTATTGCCAATTGGCAGTAAAAAGGGGCGATAACTCTTGGGTTATCTTCTTCTTGTTGTGAGAAACAAATTCAGTAAAGCACACCAGGAGCAAGCTTGTAGGAGATGAAGTTTGGATCCAGGATTTCCTTAGAACCAGTAAAGTTGTTATTGCATGAAGTTGGAGTAAATATTACAGATGCCAAATTTGAGAAATAAGACGTCATGAGCAAACTAAAAGAAGGAATATCATTTAGCCAGAATGATACAATATTCACCGATTGTTTTCAACATGGAGGGCGGTGCCCAAATTGTCTCACCTGTGATTTGTAAATGGAATCCCTCAGGCAAATTGTCTCACCTGTGATTTGTAAATGGAATCCCGAAGGCCGTAGGCCTGAGGGATTCCATTTACAAATCACAGGTGAGACAATTTAGGCACAGCCCGACATGTTGAAAGCAGTAGGTCAATATTGTAATTGTAAATCTATCCATTCAAAGGATCTGACGACGATCTCTTTCCTGCTTTCATGCGATGGTAAACAGACAGAATTGGTTCTGTTCTGTTCACACACTACTTTCAGTCCACCTACCTGCAAGGGTCAAGTCCCAAGAAATATGTCTCTGTATTCCTATCGTATCACTCTCCTCCTGTTTTGTTTTCTTTCACATACATTTTCCCTTCTTTTTTGACGGGTTTCTGGACAGCAAACTCAAAACAAATTCTTTTCATCACAAAAGCGATCTTTGGAATTGACTGACGTAGTCCGAAAGAATTCATGCATCAACTTACGTCACGTATCCGACGTCATCACTTCGCATACCTTATGGTCTCGGTATTTCGTTGGTACTTCATATTTCCTACTTGTAAAATGACCCTCAAAGCTAACCGAGACTAGTTGAGGCTGTATCCATGCTGGCGACACGTGAAACACATGACTTGTATTGATACGCTTGCCAGGAAGTGTACATTGAGGCAGATCCATTTGGAGGTAAGACACGCTGATTGCCTGACCGCTGAGTGATTGCATTGACCAATCAAAATGTCGAATTAACAAAGAAGGATTTACAATGTATATTACACACTTGTAATTATTCAAATGCCGAGATTGAATGTCCTACTGTGTGCTTGAAGAATGGTCATAGGGTTTATAATCTCGTCACATAATAATCTTTCAGATCGTTCCATGGGCGCAGTATGGACAAGGAGTATGCTGTTAATTTGACTGAGAATTCGCCATGTGAACATTGTGCTGCTACAAACAACAGTTCGCCAAAACAGGAAAATCAGTCAAACGGACACATTAATTCCAGTATGGTTTGAGACGAATTTCAGTCAGGAAACACAATTGTTACAATTTTTATTCTGTTCAACTTTGCTGTACGTTGCTATTAATTTGTGCCACGCCGAGGCCCGACACGATTACTGCAACCATGTCCGGTTTTCCGCCACACTTTGACGGCTTCCCATCGTTCACGAACCTAGTTTTTATCACTTGTTTTGTGTAATTTACAGCAACAATGTCAATCAACAGTGAATCAAAAAAATTAGTTTTGACCTCGTCGTACTCGCGCCAAAACCATAATCAAAGATAGTCACAAGATAATGAAAAGTATGACATTAAACTTAAAATGTTCAGTTCTGGCTCGATTTCATTACTCGAGCCAAAATTAAAAATTAAACATTATTTTAAGAAGAAAAATGCAATTTTCAGTGATATTTCTGATGTTCTCATGAAACTGTTGAAGTGATATTTTTATTTGTCTGGTTTTGGTGTTAGTAAGCCGCCATACTCCCCGGTTCGGCAGGATCGAGCATACAGCTTCGCGCACGTGCATCTACCCCTTATTGAATTCTGATTTAAATCAGGAAATTTTGAAGAATAGAACCCGTTATATTGCTTGCCCTGTCGGCTGGTTGGAGATTGCTTTGCATGTGCACGCCGTAAAACTCGAACGTGTAACCTCCCAATCAGTCTCTGCGGCATGGATGGTCTGTCTTTATGTCTGTCTGCCTGTATATAGATATATTTATATGTATATATTTCATGTGTTTGCAGCCCTTTGTTGTTTCTTGCTTTTTTTTCTTCATTCTATCTTTTTATCTTTTGACTGTGCTCAGATCTGGCTGTCGAGAGAATAACTGCTAATGGGAATTTTTTGCAGCTAGTTGCATAATGAAGGAAATCATTTGAACAACCACTCACAATGCAAGGGGATGTGGAGAGCTGTACTCAGAGATGATTGACAAGAACACATTGGGGGGGGGGGGGGGTCCTTTATCTACCTCATATTTATCTGATAATATGTTGTGTGTTTCTGTCATGTGAGAATGAGAGAGAAAGATGTGTGTGTGTGCGTGTGTGTGTGTGTGTGTGTGTGTATGTGTGTGTGTGTGTGTGTGTGTGTGTGTGTGTGTGTGTGTGAGAGAGAGAGAGAGTTTTAATTTTAGATTTTACCTGTGTGCTTGTTTGTAAATACTGTAAATATTGTAAATACTGTAAATATTGTAAATACTGTAAATACTGTAAATATTGTAAATATTTTAACAATTTTGAAAATAAATAAATGACCACTCAGCAAAATAATCGATCGACTTTGTGTGAGTGCTGTCTGCCTGTCCATCCATCTGCATGACTTACAAGCTTATCTGCAAATGACAACCGTTTGCATGTATAGACCTTTATTGACTTGAAAACAAAAGTTGCTTAGAGTTGCATCCTTCACATATATGCCAATTTTTCAATTTGATATTGAAGCTTTTGTCAAATCATTTTCTCGGGTACCCTCGCTTGAAAGACTGCCATGTAACACCTGTTACAAAAACCTTTAACTTTAAAATAGACTTTATTGACCCAAACAGATGCCTCCCGGGCATAAAAAATGTTGTATAAAACACAGGGATTGGAAACATTTACGTGTGAATTACAAGAAATGTACAGTATAAATCATGTGTCAGCCATGTTACTCCTACTGATTTTGTCTTCAACATTGCAGAGAATTACAAATAACATGCATTGCTTGTAGCGGAAAAACTGTTGCTGTCTTCATATCAATAAAGCAGGAGGAGTTGTCTTTCTTTGATCTCCCGCTGTCTGCAGCTGTTTGTTGCAGTGGAGAAGAGACGCCATATTCAGCGTATACTCGGCTGACAAGCAGTAACGTTAGATTGAGTGTTATCTGCCTATGTTATAGAATACATGCTAGCACATGAAAACACACATGATTTAAATACACCCCGAAACAGTGATAGGCCCCTAAACACAAGTAACCACTGACACACACACACACACACACACACACACACACACACACACACACACACACACCGGCACTGACGCTCACACACACGCACACCAGGCTCACGCACACAAACGCACGCGCGAGCGCGCGTGCGTACAAACGTTAACACGTGAACAACCAATGCACATATTATGCAAACCACATTGTCTTTTTTAACAGAAAGCAAAAACTGTAAGCTTAATTTACTAATAATAGAAAAGAATAGAATAGAATAGAATCGAACGAAAAACGTCACGACGACATGACACAACACAACGCAACACAACACGGCAATACAACACATCACTACATTACACTACAATACACTACACTACATTACACTACACTAAAATACACTACACAACACTACACTACACTACACTTGACTACACCTTACCGTATACTACACTACACAATACAACAAAACACAAAACAACACAACACAACACAACATTACACTACACTACACTACACTACACAAAACAACACACCACTACACTACACTATACTACGCTGAACTTCACTACACTACACTATACTACACTACACTACACTACACTGCAAAACACAACATGAAATAATTGAATTGAATTGAATAGAATACAATTCATGTTATTTTATTTGTTTAATCATATTATTGCATATAATATAATATTCAATATTCAGTGTGTGTGTGTGTGTGTATATATACATACATATATGTGTGTGTGTGTGTGCTTGTGTGTGTGCGTAGTGTGTGTGTGTGTGTGTGTGTGTGTCAGTGTGTGTGTGTGTGTGTGTTGGTTTGGGTGTACCCATGTTTCCACAGGTTTGGTTGCCTAAATCACCATAAGGCAACCATCCACACGTGGATGGCAACCTAAACTCTGGATGGCAACCTAATTGTGTGGATGGTCGCTTCATTTAACACCGTTAAATTGACTTTTTTGACGGAAAGAATGTCATAACAATGTTCAAAATGACATTCTTTCCGTCCACACGTGTGGATGGTTGCCTTATGGTTAAATTGACACCGTTAAATTGACTTTTTTGACGGAAAGAATGTCATAACAATGTTCAAAATGACATTCTTTCCGTCCTCTATAGGCGACGAAATAGGTCAAATTTTGTGCATTTTTTAGTGCAAAATTCTTCGATGCCGGAGCGAGTACTGCACCCAGTGCTGTTGTAGTGCAAGTGCACTAGAAAGGCACTACACCCAGTGCCGCCTCTTAGGTAACCATCCACACTTTAGGTGAAGTTGTGTCTGCTGGTTTCTGCCAAACATGTGTTTTATTGTCAAGTGACACATAATATACACGTAAATATTCCCCAGTATCTATCAAATGCATCTGACCTTAAATCCAGCCTCATCAAAATCGACTGACTTTTTGTTCACTTATGTCTGTCGGCTAGGCTATGGACAAGATTTACATATAAATAATAGAACTTATTGGTGGGGTTCTGTCTTGACATTCCATGGGTGAAAGTAGTTTTCGTACAACGGGCGGTTTTCATAGTGTGGGTTCTTGGCTCTGGCTTCTGCGGCTTCCTGTCTTGATGGGATGGGGTGAAGGTAGTCTGCACACTGGTTCGATGCGCGAAGATCAGGTGCAGATGCGCTAGCACGTACCCCTGTAAACACACACACACACACACACACACACACACACACACACACACACACACACACACACACACACACACACACACACACAGAAGGCTTTAATTGTGCAGTCAATGCTATGTTTTGCAACTTAACAAATGCATTGTAATGCAACCGAGTGTTCCACGAAGAGGTATATGTCCATCACCTTATATGCCCCTTCCTCACACAAAAATAAAAATACCAACCACAACAACAACCAATGTATCGATTGGACATTGCATTTCCCTTCTTTGAGCCATGTGACGTCAGAGGCCTACAAAACTTCATATTTTGGCGTTTCAGGTTGACCGAAACTTTAAAAGAACTACAAAACACACGTCATGTGTTTGATTGCATGTGTGTGTGTGTGCTGTTCAATGTCAAAACAACAACAAAGTCAGTCCATGACGTGTGTTTTGTAGTTCCTTTGAAGTTTCGGTCAACCTGAAACGCCCAAATATGAAGCTTATGTGTTTGATTGCATGTGTGTGTGCCCGGGCTCGTTCAATCGTCAAAACAACAACAAAGTCATAGTACCTGAAAGGAAATCGATCGATACATAAATGTTATTTGCGTATTTGACCAAAATATGACATTTTACACAGATCGAGACAGTCATTGTTCACCTCGACCGCTATCGCGGTCTCGGAGAACAATGACTGTCTCGATCTGTGTAAAATGTCATATTTTGGTCAAACACGCAAATAACGTATAATATTTCAAATTGCTTCATGAGTTACACACCAAGAACACCTTCACACTTGTGTCTGAAAGTGAAGGGGATCTAAGTTAAAACGCTACGTTATGTTGCGATTCAAAACCATTTTTAGAAGAAAACAGCTACATCTGGTTGGTATATCAGGGTAAGCCGTTTTGCACCCAAATCAGTCAGTTTTGTTCGCCAACCCCGTCTAAGAACGCTGCTATGGCATGCCAAACGAAGATGGTATTATTCTTGTTTGTTAGGTTTTTAACGAGTAATGCACAAGAAAGCACAACGCTTTTTAGTTGTTACCTGGTAAACACCTTCCAACTTCTTCTGCGTTCGTGGGCTGAAACTGTCTTGATGGGATGGGGTGTTTTTTGCACGAGTGGAATTTTACGTGTATGACCGTTTTTACCCCGCCATTTAGGCAGCCATACGCCGCTTTCGGGGAAAGCATGCTGGGTATTTTTGTGTTTCTATAACCCACCGAACTCTGACATGGATTACAGGATCTTTTTCGTGCGCACTTGGTCTTGTGCTTGCGTGTACACACGGGGGTGTTCGGACACCGAGGAGAGTCTGCACACAAAGTTGACTCTGAGAAATAAATCTCTCGCCGAACGTGGGGACGAACTCACGCTGACAGCGGCCAACTGGATACAAATCCAGCGCGCTACCGACTGAGCTATATCCCCGCCCTACTGCATAGAGTATTACTTTTTACCTGATTCTCGTTCGGGTTTTTTGGTTTTGGTTCCAACGATAACGACATTGGGATCATACATAGGGAAAAATACACAAGCTCTCCAAAGTCTTTTGCCACATCAGGTGTGTGGATGTGCAGCATGTCAGGAAAAGTTCTAAAAGTAGAGGTGTGTCTTGTACGACTGATCGGGAAATGATAAAATTGTGTGGGCATTAAGAAAACTTAAAGCTACAAATGTCACTGAGATTATATTTATATTGTGCATCCACAGTTCACAGCTCACTCGTTAAAACGCGAACAAAAATGTCAGCTCCCTCAGGTATGCTCAGTCATGTGTGTCAGCAGTGGCTTTCTCAGTTGTTGACTGGCATTGACTGTCCGCGGCGTGACAGAGTCGCGTCGTTAAAATTAGTCTTGAGTTGAATTCCTCAAAACATCCATGCCAGTTTGAGAATGTACATATTTTTAGATAACATGCAACCGTTCTTTAAGAATGCCATGCTATTATTTGTTGTTTCGTCAAGTCTGCTAAGGCCTAGCTACCTGCCATTTCACATCACTAACACCATTTTCCATAGCATTATTTTCAGACGAGGCAAACAAAAGTGATTGTTTGGGATACAAACTGGATTTCTCTTTCCATTCACATGCCCGCCTTGAGTTTACTTTTAGCTCTTCTGATTTCCTTTTGGATTCTTAATTACGAGGAGCACCATATTATTTTCTTTTTTTTATTCGGAAGAATCTGTGTTGCCTTTTTTACGATGTAGACAACAGCATATGTAAAATCTATCTGTTTGCAGAGTATGCTAGGGGTTGAATGTCTTGAGTGTCGTCCAACTGATTCTAAAATAAATGGCTTCACCACAAAGTTCTGCATTCAAACGCATCTGCCTATGTTTTTTTATGACGGATAGTATAGACCCGATTTTCTCACAAACAACTGGTTTCGAATGCTAAACGTATGTGTACCCGGCAGAAACTTTAACAAAAAAATACAAAGATAAAGAAACGTCACTCTGACGCTTAAGCAAAAGGCCAGTTCTGCTATTCACATTAGTGGAACTAATAAGCATATTGTTATCGAGCATTCCGAGTAAATCATTGCAGGTCTCACTCGGGTTACAGACAATGACCCTCTGTCTTTTTTTTGCAAAAGAAAATTACGTAGATAACATCCCTTAGCAGGGTGGGTTAACGTTCTGTAACAGTCGTTCTTTTCTTTCTGTTCCTGAGTCATTTTCTTTATTTCCGTACTATTGTTTCCTGCTGACAAAAGCTGTTTTGTGCACAATGTATGTTGTGCAATCCTGGCAAACATCTGAGGGTGACACATGTTAAATAATTAGTTTACCCAGTTACGTGCATACTTTCAATAATCAAATACTTTTGCAATTTACTGCGTAGTTAAGCCTTTGCAGTCATGTCCCAGATATATACGAGCTACAACACTCAATTTTGGCCGCCACTTGCATTGCATATTTCGTATTATATTCACGTTCTCAATCACAGTTTCAAACCCAAACATACATTTAACCAACAATGGATCGGACATAAAACATGTGTTGCAATCATACCCTCCGATGCGTGTGTTTTAATATTGCTAATTGTGTGATGTTTTTCTTCACCATGATCAGTCGTTTCGTCGATGTGTATACATTGAACACAATACCATAAACAATATTGCGGGGAAAAAGTTCTTTTTGTGAACGAAATACCTTCATCGCTTCTCTCATCGTCATCGATTATCTCGTAGAAATTGGACTCCTGACTCCGATATCGCCTTCCGCCTGGTCCAGACCTTGTCAACACGAGGGGTGTCGGACATTGGGGTGGAACGTTCTGCTGTCCGGGTATTTCAGGTAGCTGTCGCTGCTGGTGTGCTAGTGGTGGTACCAGCTGTTGTCGGTCTTGTTGCAGTTCTTGTAATGAAATACCCCCTTGCAATGAGAGACGCAGTCTACGCCCTGCAACATATTCACATAGTAAGATGGCAATGATGGCTTTATGTTATGATACTTTAGAAATTAAAGTCTTGGAAGAACGCTGAAACACATGCAGACTGGTAATTCGTGATATATGGCAGCCTCGTCGTGTCGACTGTTTGGAACTACACTATACAGAGATTACTGGTGTGTTTTCTTTTTATTTAGAGATTCTGAGTATAATGTCGCTCAGGCCTATGTCAGCTCGATTTTAATTTTAGTTTGAAATATAAAACAACGTTTACAGATTTCAATAATTCAAGATTATTATTTTTTAATTGAGTGAGTTATTGTACACATTATTTCCTAATTTCATTTGCTCGGAAAGTGAGGTGAGCGTGTGTGTGTGTGTGCGTGCGTGTGTGTGTGTGTGTGTGTGTGTGTGTGTGTGTGTGTGTGTGAATGCCAGAGCGTGTGTGTGTGTGTGTGTGTGTGTGTGTGTGTGTGTGTGTGTGTGTGTGTGTGTGTGTGTGAGAGAGAGACTGAGAGGGGGGTGAGCAACGTGAAACAGAAAGAACAAGTCGCGTAAGGCGAAAATACAATATTTAGTCAAGTAGCTGTCGAACTCACAGAATGAAACTGAACGCAATGCAACGCAGCAAGACCGTATACTCGTAGCATCGTCAGTCCACCGCTCATGGCAAAGGCAGTGAAATTGACAAGAAGAGCGGGGTAGTAGTTGCGCTAAGGCCAAAAAAAAAAATTGTCTGTTTCTGGTCACCCGACCGACCCTAAATTTCGGCGCCGACCCTAAACTTTTTTTTTCCAAACTCAAAAATTTTTATTTATTTTTTGGTGGTAAAGGACAGGGTGAGAAAATGAACAACAAAAACGTGTGAAAACGAAAGTCCGCTGACGATTTGTAAATGTTTTGAGTGTCTTGTCTCTATGTATAGTGAATCCAGTCTCTTTGCGCGATTTTTAAAGTTAGTTTTATTGGTCTACATTTGGGGTAAAAAAAAAATTTAAAAAAAAAATAAAAAAAATCCCTACCTACCGACCCTATTTTTTTTAGCCATGTTACCAGAAACAGACAATTTTTTTTTTTTTGGCCTAAGAAGGATAGCACGCTTTTCTGTACCTCTCTTTGTTTTAACTTTCTGAGCGTGTTTTTAATCCAAACATATCATATCTATATGTTTTTGGAATCAGGAACCGACAAGGAATAAGATGAAAGTGTTTTTAAATTCATTTCGACAATTTAATTTTGATAATAATTTTTATATATTTAATTTTCAGAGCTTGTTTTTCATCCAAATATAACATATTTATATGTTTTTGGAATCAGAAAATGATGGAGAATAAGATGAACGTAAATTTGGATCGTTTTATAAATTTTTATTTTTTTTACAATTTTCAGATTTTTAATGACCAAAGTCATTAATTAATTTTTAAGCCACCAAGCTGAAATGCAATACCGAAGTCCGGGCTTCGTCGAACATTACTTGACCAAAATTTCAACCAATTTGGTTGAAAAATGAGGGCGTGACAGTGCTTTCACGAAAAGCCGGATATGACGTCATCAAAGACATTTATCAAAAAAATGAAAAAAACGTGTGAGGAACCCAGGAACTCTCATGTCAAATGTCATAAAGATCGGTCCAGTAGTTTAGTCTGAATCGCTCTACACACACACACACAGACAGACAGACAGACACACACACATAGACCACGACCCTCGTCTCGATTCCCCCCTCTACGTTAAAATATTTAGTCAAAACTTGACTAAATATAAAAAGACAGAGAATCAGTGAGAGAGGGAGTGGAGGAGCTACCTCTTCTCTTCATAACAACGATGACCAGACTGATGACTGAAACTATGATGACACCGTTGAAAGTGAGTAGGATAATACCAGGTAGAGAAAGGAAAAAAGCTGCTTTATAAAGGTTATCAGAACCGCCTTCGGTTGTTTTTATTTTCGCTGGATCATAAGAAGAGCTTGAAGCCAGAAGTGTTTCTGAAGCAGTCTGTGTTTTTACTGTGATTGTCTTTGTCGTGGTTTCTTCTGTCGAGGCATCGATACCTGGAAATAGCATGTTCATTGCACGTTAACCCAGATACACGTTGAACACGTATCAGATTGGGAGAATTATGAACAGTAAAGTTTCTCCAAGCAATAATCTATTAAAGACGGAATATTCCTGGCATTAAAAATAGATACCAGTAGACTGTTTTGCGCCTAAGGGGGTGAATTTGCAAACACACATTTATGCACGCACGCACGCACGCACGTACGCACGCTCGCACACACACACACACACACACACACACACACACACACACACACACACACACACACATACACATAGCCTACACACACACACACACACACACACACACACACACACACACACACACACACTGACACAAACACACTGAACGGTCTCTGTGAAAGAATTCTTACCGTCTATCAGAATCCACATGCTGTGTTTTTCCATCACCGAAGATGGTATGGCGGACCATGTCCAGGTACCGTTATTTAGAGGTTCAGCTGCAAGCTCCAGACGATACAGATCAGACCCTTCTGCGGGACACGTGCATTTTTCCATACATTTTACCTTTGCCGGCATGATGAGACAGTGATGTTTTGCATGACCGTTCACCTCTTTGCCAACAGAGTAAGCAAGATTGTCCGATGCGTTGCATGATGGGTGAGCTCTGAACTCCACAACAATCGTGTGTCTTCCGTCTGATGTCAGGCGCGAGCTGTCATTCAACTTTGGGAACTCAAAGCGACCTGTTGTGAACGATAATAAAAAGATTCGAAATATGTACCACCTCCGTTGTGAGAAAACAATGACGCAAGAGCGCACAGAACAAGGCCTGTTATTCGCTTCAGTTACCTTCTCTGTAGTTAACTTGCACCTTTAAAACAGCCTGGGATGCATAAACTAACAAGAGGCGAAGCCTTCAAGGCTCACGTAAGAAATCGACAAACAGTAACACAAACTCAATCACTCCGTCACACATACACACACACACACACACACACACACACACACACACACACACACACACACACACACACACACACACACACACACACACACACACACACAGTAAGCATAGGTGAAACTGTGCAAGAAAGCGAGACCCTGGATCTGCCAATTAGTCTCGGCCCGCTCACAATAACAATGACCGAGACTTTCAGTAATTCCTTTGCGTGACGTCTAACCCTCTTACGTCTTAATGTGACGTCTTCAAATAGTTTCTATCACACACGTCAAACACTTTTGACCGAGACGTAATCTTCTTATGCGAGCTTTATCCATAGACTCGGAAATGTTATAAAGTTTCTATCACACACACACGCACGCACGCACGCACAGACAGACAAAGTTTATCATCGCATAGGCTACACTTACGTGAGCCAAAAACCGTCTTTTACACTTTTACTTTTTCACATTTGGCAGATTATGCTAAAAAATGTGACGCTTAATTCTTACGGAATATATTTTTGCACAAACGAGGATAGAAGATTACTAAGTAAGACACCCAAAACAAAACCACAACAACAGCAAAGCAAGAGAAAAAATTTAAAACAAATTCAGATTTCTATTTACCGGAACGATTTGTTTTTTTCTGTTAAAGCTTTCTATCTGAAATATCATCATCATCCGTTGCTACCTCCTCTTCCTCTTCCTCCTCCTCCTCCTTCTGCTTATCAGTTTGTAAAAAAAAAATCAAAGATTGAAGCTCTTTGACAGAAAAGAAGGAGAAAGATGAGGAGGAGAAAGATGAGAAGGAGGAGGGTTAATTTATGTCAGGAGGTGTAAACTAGCATCCGTATATTGTTGTGGTACTAAAGCCCAACCATCTCCTGAGAGTGAGTTTCTTAATTATATACTCACACTGTGGAGAGCACAGCGACGAAATGAGCAAATTAGCAAGTATGATGAATTTCCGATCAGCGCACAACATTTTGTTAATAATGTGTTTTAACAGAAGAATCAGCGTCCATGTGTTGACAGGGAGTGACAACACTAAGAAACAAATCGCCTGGTGTAAAATAAGTTGCTAGTGTGGAAAAAGAGGGAGGTGGTGAGGACTTTTACTTTCAAGGGAAAGGACAATGTACGCGCGCTTTGGCTCTTGACTTGTTTCGTAACTACGAATATTTCGGATGCTTTCACACACTTCTTAGTGTGACGATTAGCCATCATCTCATTTTTGAGATTGTATGTTGTGCAGTGAAACAGTGTCTTTGTTCTTGTTTGCGCTATCTTTTGATACAGGGAAAACATTACTGCTCGAGTTTCCCACTTAGAAGGCATTGTATGAGTTTATCTGTCAATGGTCCAGTTACATTTGTTGCCACGTTTTGTTACAACAAAAATCTGACATATTCTCGGTGTATATAAACGAGGCATATTAGAGACATATTCTCGGTGTATATAAACGAGGCATATTAGAGACATATTCTCGGTGTATATAAACGACTGAGGAATATTAGAGACATATTCTCGGTGTATATAAACGAGGCATATTAGAGACATATTCTCGGTGTATATAAACGAGGCATATTAGAGACATATTCTCGGTGTATATAAACGAGGCATATTAGAGACATATTCTCGGTGTATATAAACGAGGCATATTAGAGACATATTCTCGGTGTATATAAACGAGGCATATTAGAGACATATGATCAATTTAAGCCTTTGCTCATAAATATAAAAACGCTTTTTAGCTGAGATTTAAGATGTTTTTAAGAATGCCATGAAGAGAGGAGACGAGACAACGTTCTCCAGGCGCATTTCTGTCATTCTGTTGCATAATGCTCCAACTTTTTAAAGATTTTGCGAAATTATAACGTCGCCTTGACTACGGGCTGTACTGCTAGCGGTTTCCTTTGGTTTCCATTAAATGTTTGCGTCTTGATCAGATCAGCTTTTGGATGTGTGTTTTTTTTCTTAGTTTTGAGCTTTTCTACTTCTGAATCTTTCAAAACCAATGGGGCCAATAAACCGATCATTTACACTCGAGCGTGGTTTAGCAACGTTATATTTCTCAACTCCACAATGTGTCTGCCGGTCTTATGCGTCTGCGGCTTAGCAGGAGTCAGACCAAGAAGAGTTCTTGAGACAAAATGTAAAATGACTTACAGTTTAGCTTCCGTTCTAATCATGTCTAGTTATGGGGAAGTCGGTTCACTAGTTGTACACACACACCAAATAGTAGGCCTATAGCCAAATTGAGAACAGTAGCTCAGTGTTCCAAGATTGGTACACGAAGTTGATGCTATATATTTCGATGTAAACTGAACAAGCAGTCACTCCAATTAACAGAAGGCTTTCTCCAAATAAGCAGGCAGTGAGAATTTCCGGAACTGTCCAGTTAATTTTTCATTCTTCATTTCTTCCCCGCATAGGAGCAATAGCGAGTCTCTAATATCACTGGCATGATGTGCTTGCTACAGGTGAACAGTAGGCACTGAACTGGTCTTGCACCATATAGGCTGTATTCAATAAATGGGACTCCATAATCTGAGAAAGGAAACAATGAATCAAGAAACTAAAACCCAGGTGCACATCTGCGGCACCTAGGGAGTGTACGTGCACACTATCTTGTTCCTGCCTCTTGCCATCTCAGAGGTATGGCGACCACAGACAGACACACACACAGACAGACACTCTCTTTTATTTATATGTATAGATTAGCATTTGGATTTGATTGATCTTACTGTTTCTCTCTCTCTCTCTCTCTCTCTCTCTCTCTCTCTCTCTCTCTCTCTCTCTCTCTCTCTCTCTCTCTCTCTCTCTCTCTCTTTGTTTTTTTACACACAGACATACACAGACAGAGAGAAATATCAGATACGAAAAGCAAAAGCGTCTTGAGTAATGTGAAATACACATCTTAATTTTAGCTAGACACAAGGCTCTTTATACGATTTACAAGGAATGGAAAATGAAGCAGCCTTCCGCAACATACGGCAGCCTGTCTGTGTAAACACAAACTGACATCACAAAGATGTGTCGAAATACAGGAGCGTCGAATCTCTGAGAGTGTCACTGTGTGCGCGCGCGCGTGTGTGTGTGTCAAAATTGCTGGTATGCCATATCCCGTACTATGCCACATTTTTTTTGCGAAATGGTATTCTGATTTTGCGACTGAGCAGCTAACTATAAGACTTAAAGCTCATAGTAAAGAAGCCAACATCGTGTGACCCGACCTTGAACACAGTCGGATTCAGTCTCGGAGACTGTTACTGCCCACTTTACACTGTCTGCTAGCGTCATATTTAAAGATGACATCTACTGAAAGTGACTGCATATATCTTGAACTGCTCCACAGTATCTTAGAGGCTAAACTATTCTGCCGAGCAGTACACATTATTTTCGATGACTCTTTTTCATTTTCTGCATTGCGTCGGGCCTGCGATGCAACGATACTTTTCCTGCGTAGAAACTCCTGCTGCCTTAAATTCCGAATCAGCGGGAAGAGTTGTCTTTCTTGAGGTGTGGATGTTTCTTTCTGTTCTTTTTTTCATTTTTACAATCATTGAGTCAAGTAATAAATGAATGTCTTTAACGAGAGCGGAGAGCGAGGTTTGTATCCCGGTGTATGTTAGTCTGTGCGTCTGTTTCTGTGTGAAAAGCATACCTCAAAAACTACCAAACGGGCGCGATTGAGTTTTGCCACCAACTGTACGCATGCATGCAGGCACACTGAAAAGACACACGGAAATCTCAAATCTTCTGCAATAATTTATTTTCAAAAATAATGATGGAAATAATACTTTTAACAACAACTGTCATAAAGAGAAGAAAATAACGAAGGAAAAAAACTGGAGAAAAACATCTACTATAGATTACTTTGTCCTGGCAATCTCAAAAAAGACTGGCGAACATTAAAGTATAGAAAAGGAACACTATAATACAGTCTCCATATTTGAGTTTCTTTAAAATAAATGTGTACATAAAAGATAACAAGAACACATGAGCTGCAATAGTAAGTAATAATAATAATAATAATAAATGAGCATGTACATTGCGCAACATCATAACTTTACAATTATGCTCTTTGCGCTTGACACATTTAAAATTAAAACACAGTTATACAAGCATTTACATCTACATTCAACGCTTAATTAAAAGCATACACCATCAAACATACATTACAAAAGATTCTTCCATTAACTAAGTAATAAAAACATGAATAAAATAGGTAGTAAAAACAAGGAAATACCAGCTGAATACCCTTAATCAAACAGAACATGTTATCAACAAGTAATAACAAATACAACACACACACACACACACACACACACACACACACACACACACACACACACACACAGACGCACACACACAGACGCACACACACAGACGCACACACACACACACATACCCACACACATGCATAAACATTTTATATAAACATTCTGCAAACATTGAACAATATCATGGAATTAAAACATGCGTTGAACATGCCGTATGACGTTGGATAATTCTGTGCAAACGGAACGTTTTACAGACTGACCCGATTCAATTATAGTGACTTGCAGCTCAAGATAACACGTGCCAACAGAACAACACATTTGAGCAGTTCTTTGGGTGCGACAATAAGAACAATAGCATTGAACCTATCCTTTGAGCATATATGTAACACAGAACACAACTGTGCAAAATAACACAAGGTTTGAAAATACTCTAATTATAAATACGTAAATGAGGGGGAAAATGCAATGAGAAAAATAGTCTTTTGCAGTATGGTCCATACCTGCATTACCCAGGACAAG
The DNA here is from genome assembly GCF_037325665.1 of Littorina saxatilis. Lineage (NCBI taxonomy): Eukaryota > Metazoa > Mollusca > Gastropoda > Littorinimorpha > Littorinidae > Littorina > Littorina saxatilis. The sequence goes on from NW_027129136.1 coordinate 36,323, forward strand.
AATTGCAGATTTGAGAAATAATTCGGGATTGCTGTGAAATTAAATTATGTCTCTTTGCCATTAGGGCAGCCTGAGCAAAATACTGACTTTGACATTACTGTGTAACAAAGAGAATAATGTACAAACAGGTCTGTATAAAGTAATAGTTGACATTGCGCTGCTGAAAGAAATAATAAAGACAATACTGTGGATGTAGAACTGGCATTATCAATGAATGTGATTTCACTTTCATCAAATCAGTAATAAGACATTATTAAAAATTTCTGTTAACTTATTTTTAAAAGGACACGCACGCACACACACACACACACACACACACACACACACACACACACACACACACACACACACACACACACACACACACACACACACACTGGCACACACATTTATCGTGTACAGCAATTTTATGATTAATAGAATAAAAACACGGAATTTTCTCCAAACAATTTTTTTTTAATTAAACCTTTCTTGCGCCTGTACGTGATCCATGCACACAACCAACCAGACGATGACCTAGTTTTCCTGCACAGAATAAAGAGTTATTTTCCTCAACGAAGCACAGCATGCCTGCTCTACACGCCATGTCAGCTAAGTAGCTGGATGCCATACAGAGGTGGTGTGACACAGCTCGTGTGTATACCACTATCTGGGCTTTGTGTTGCGCTGCGCTGCGTT
>NW_027129137.1:0-12500 GCF_037325665.1 Littorina saxatilis
TTAGCGGTGTTAAATGAAGCGAGCATCCACACAATTAGGTTGCCATCCAGAGTTTAGGTTGCCATCCACGTGTGGATAGTTGCCTTATGGTGATTTAGGCAACCAAACCTGTGGAAACATGGGTACACACACACACACACACACACACACACACACACACACACACACACACACACACACACACACACACACACACACACATACACCACGACCCTCGTCTCGATTCCCCCCTCTATGTTAAAACATTTAGTCAAAACTTGATTAAAGGTAAAAAGAAAGAAAGGAAGAAAGAAATGTTTTTTTCTTCAATAATAATATAAAGATTGGGAAGAAGACTTGTTTGTTTCAGAATTGGTTTGATAACAACATTTATTTCATTGGTTAGTTGGTTAATGACAATGGAAGTTTATATACCTATAACGAGTTCTGTGAAAAGTATCAAATCAGAACAAATTTTTTAAGCTATTTAGGATGCGTGGGAGCAATCAAAAAATATATAAAAACGTTTAATATTGTTTTGAAGAATAATACTAGTATGATTGATAGTATTAAATCAGTGTCAGCCATTCACTCCCAAATAAAAGGAGCAAAATTTTATTATGAAAAACTACTATAGGATGGAAAGCGTCGAAATTGTTGTACAAAATGGGAAGGTAAATTAGAAGTCGATATTGATTGGAAATTATGTTTTAAATATGTAACGAAAATGTCTGAAGTGAAACTTAAGTGGTTTCAAATTCGAGTATTACATAGGATTTTGGCAACAAATGTGGTATTACCGTAAAATCGCTAGCAAACGCCCACCCCCCCTCCGCACAGATTTCGGGTAAAAGTAGGGGGTGGGCGTTTGCTAGGCATACACCCCTTTGCAAGATAAAGTGTCATCACATTTTCACGAGAAAAAAAGTGATACAACCATGTGATTTATGCAATTTTAATAAAAAAAATAAACACACCGTTTGTTTACGCAAATAAAGATCAACGTTCTGTGATAGAAAAAAAAGAAGAACACAAGTGACCTTGATTTTTCTCATTCTCAGAATAACGTCAGCACAAACACAGTTTCTTCTCTTGTTAGGAAGACGTTTATGTACAAATCACCGAACCCAGCCCATTTTTTGTGTGCATTTTTCTGAAGAATAAACTGCATGTGGTTAATTTCATCCGTTTAATGCTTGTCGAAACGAGCCATAAGGCTTTAGAATAAAAGATTTCACGCATTGCTTGGCCATCTGATCACAGATGAGGTCGCAGTTTGTAGGTTGAATCTATGAATCGGCCACAGATAGATCTGCAATTCTGGTACGACCTTCCAGATTATCAACAGCGGGTTCATGGTCGGAATCAAGAGGTCAAATTTGCGTGGCTCCCAATCATTTCATAAAAGATTTCCATTTTCTTGTTTCTGCGGCTGCGCAAGTTATTTTGCCTAGGTCATGGCCGAACTTTAGGCCTACGGAGAAATATCGCTGGATATTTTCTCCCTAGATTAACAGAGACAAAGAAGGGAAGTCATGCTGTATGTCACTGTATATTATTTGTGCTTCGGCATGGCTGAACATAAGCTTGGAAAGGAAGTGCTTGTCAACGAGAGAAGTGTTCAACACTCAATAAAAGACGTCACTGAACGGCGTCACTGAAAGACATGACGTAAATTTATCCCCTCCTCCTCTCCCCCCCCCCCCCCCCCCCCCCAAAAAAAGGCGAACCATTGAACAGTGTGCACAAATCGTAGATAAAGGAGGCCGACTGTCTTAAAGGTCCTTGTCTACATTTTTATACCGAAATCGCCATTTGACCATTAAAATGCAGAGTCTATTATCTACAAATATCAACAATACACCCCCTTTCGATTAGGAAAGACGAAGCCAGTGTAGCCGTTTGAAAATTCATTGTAGTATTCCAGCGTAGTACTCATAGTAGGATATCCTTATTTGGAAAATGCCAAGCGCAAAACTCCTCTCAAATCCCGTGCATTTCTCAAGTTTAAAAAAAAGCGTGGACAGCGCTCCAGTGTCAAACTGTTGCTGCACTTGTTTGGGTGTGGCAAAAAGCATAGTGACATGAATTTGATTGGTCAGTATTTTTAGGCAAAGCACATGTTCTCAGCAAACAGAAAACAAAATATTGGAAGCGTGAGTCACGCTACCCAAAAATAAAATCTTTTTTTACATATATTTTTTTTTCTATAACTTTTTTCCCCATGGTTCATTCATCATCTGACATAACTTTTTTGCGAAATCTAACCATAAGATTATTGAAAAAAAGCAAAAATGTAGACGACCACCTTTAAAACAAATTTAAAAAACAAAAAACCGGGGTGGGGGTTTGCTAGGTAGTGACCCCTCTGCACAACATTTGGCCGAAAGTAGGGGGTGGGCGTTTGCTGGATACTGGGCGTTTGCTAGGGATTTTACGGTAAAACAAATGGGAGTAGTAGAAGACGTGATGTGCCATTTATGCCGAGACGAGAGGGATAGTATTCAACATTGTTTATGGGCGTGTCAATATGTACAGTCATTTTGGAATGATCTGTTAAATTATGTTAAAAATGAATGTCACAATGTTGAGAACATATTTTTTAGTGAAAATTTTATTTTGTTTGGTATTGATAAATATTTCAAAAGTAGTACAGTTTTTGATTTTATAATATTAAATGCCAATTTTTTTATTTACAAGTGTAAGTATGCAAAAGCTGTTCCTACAATGGCTGCATTTAAAAGAGATCTGAGAAAAAGGTATTTGGTAGAAGAATATTGAAGTAAAATCAATTTTACATGTAATCATTTTTTCTGGAGTGGTACCCATTTAAACCTCTGATATTGTCAAATGATTGACTGTCTTTCTGATTGAGCTTGTAAGGATGAAATTTGGTTTTGGAGTTAATAGGAGGTTAAAGATGTTTTTCATTTTAGACTTGAACATAAACATTGAACAGGACTTGGTGGTATGAGTAGTTTTACAAAATAATCAAATAGAAACATAAACAAGTCGCGTAAGGCAAAATTACTACATTTAGTCAAGCTGTCGAACTCACAGAATCAAACTGAACGCACTGCATTTTTTCACAATGACCGTAGTCTGCCGCTTGTGCAAAAGGCAGTGAAAGTGACGAGCCTGTTTAGCGCGGTAGCGGTTGCGCTGTGCTGCATAGCGCGCTTTACTGTACCTCTCTTCGTTTTAACTTTATGAGCGTGTTTTTAATCCAAACATATCATATCTATATGTTTTTGGAATCAGGAACCGACAAGGAATAAGATGAAATTGTTTTTGAAACGATTTCGGAAATTTAATTTTAATAATAATTTTTATATTTTTAATTTTCAGAGCTTGTTTTTAATCCGAATATGACATATTTATATGTTTTTGGAATCAGAACATGATGAAGAATAAAATAAAAGTAATTTTGGATCGTTTTATAAAAAAATAATTTTAATTACAATTTTCAGATTTTTAATGACCAAAGTCATTAATTAATTTGTAAGCCTTCATGCTGAAATGTAATACCGAAGTCTGGTCTTTGTCGAAGATTGCTTGGCCAAAATTTCAAACAATTTGATTGGAAAATGAAGGTGTGACAGTACCGCCTCAACTTTTACAAAAAGCCGGATATGACGTCCTAAAAGACATTTATCGAAAAAAATAAAAAAACCACGTCTGGGGATTTTATACCCAGGAACTCTCATGTCAAATTTCATAAAGATCGGTCCAGTAGTTTAGTCTGAATCGCTCTACACACACACACATACAGACAGACACACACACATACACCACGACCCTCGTTAAAACATTTAGTCAAAACTTGCATGACTAAATGTAAAAAGGAGACGAAGAGCTTGTTTACATAATTTAGAAAATGTATTGAATATGGGCTGTGTGATTGTATGCTTTGGTGTGTTTTCCGTTTTTTAAAATTTTTTTTTTTTTTAAATTTTTATTAATTCTTTTTTTGAAATTATTTTTTGTTGTTGAAGATGCATAGTTTTGTATGGTTGATGTTACCTGCTATTCAGACTTGGTCGTGTGACAGACGTTTTCTTCCACACGAGATTACGTTGATTGTCTAACGAAGCCGTGAGGCTGAGTTAGACATCAGCTAATCGAGTGTGGAAGAAAACTCTGTCACACGACCAAGTCGGAATAGCATTTATGTCTCACAGCTTCAACAGAGGAGAGAACAAACACGTTTTGCGTACTCAAGCTTGACAAACCTAAACACAGGAGCAGCCATTGTCGAGAGATCTACTTTTTGACGGAAGTGACCGAACAACTATGAATGACGTCTCGGTATATGTGAATGACGTCACAGTCGTCGTACAGTCTGTATCTTTTGAAGCATCGCATTCTTCATGACGTCTTTCTGTGTCTGCATCCGCGAAATGTTTGTTCTTTCCGGGATCTTTGTCATCTATGTTCACAACTCTGTCCTTCTAGATTCAGACTAACAGGCCTTCTGAGCGAGCCACTTTCCAAGGGCAGCTAAATTCGCGTATGGAAACAGTACTGTCGTCTGGGATGCCGTTTTCAGTATTCTCAGCGTTGAAGAATTTGTAAAGAGAAGAAACGATAACAGCAGGAGAAATAAAAGTCGTGTGTGCATTTTGGGGCTTATGGAGGGACGATTTCGAGTTTGAATCCGTTCTTGCACATGCTCCAAAGCGTGTAACATACAACTCAACTCAACTCAAATTTATTAATCCATTTGGAAATTATGTTGTAACAATACTCATTTCCAATCAAAAGAATAAGAATGCATAATAAAAAACAAAAACATCATAAGAAAATAAGTGAGTATGATTATTATGAGTATGATCACAGTCTCACTAACGCAAACAGTCATCCGTCAAGTCTGCCAACACACAACTCACTCACACAACAACAACAGCAACAGCAATACAATTTAACAAAAACCATAATTCCAATAACAACAAGTCGCGTAAGGCGAAAATACAATATTTAGTCAAGTAGCTGTCGAACTCACAGAATGAAACGCAATGCCATTTTACTCGTAGCATCGTCAGGCCACCGCTCATGGCAAAGGCAGTGAAATTGACAAGAAGAGCGGGGTAGTAGTTGCGCTAAGAAGGATAGCACGCTTTTCTGTACCTCTCTTTGTTTTAACTTTCTGAGCGTGTTTTTAATCCAAACATATCATATCTATATGTTTTTGGAATCAGGAACCGACAAGGAATAAGATGAAAGTGTTTTTAAATTGATTTGGACAATTTAATTTTGATAATAATTTTTATATATTTAATTTTCAGAGCTTGTTTTTAATCCGAATATAACATATTTATATGTTTTTGGAATCAGCAAATGATGGAGAATAAGATAAACGTAAATTTGGATCGTTTTATAAATTTTTATTTTTTTTTACAATTTTCAGATTTTTAATGACCAAAGTCATTAATTAATTTTTAAGCCACCAAGCTGAAATGCAATACCGAACCATGGGCTTCGTCGAAGATTACTTGACCAAAATTTCAACCAATTTGGTTGAAAAATGAGAGCGTGACAGTGCCGCCTCAACTTTCACGAAAAGCCGGATATGACGTCATCAAAGACATTTATCAAAAAAATGAAAAAAACGTATGGGGATATCAATCCCAGGAACTCTCATGTCAAATTTCATAAAGATCGGTCCAGTAGTTTGGTCTGAATCGCTCTACACGCACGCACGCACGCACACACACACACACACACACACACACACATACACACACACATACACCACGACCCTCGTTTCGATTCCCCCTCGATGTTAAAATATTTAGTCAAAACTTGACTAAATATAAAAAGACGTCCAAGAGTCCACCTCCACATCCACGCACACCCAAGGTATACAAAGCACCACATGTCGACTAGAACACCGCACATTTGAACTACGGTAATACAGTTACTAAAAATACATACACTACAGATAACCCAGCAACAGAGTACAGTAATAATTATGACAGAGAAACATGATAGAGGCCTCTAACATGTGATTGGTTGAAAGTATGGATAGCTCTGGGAACAAAAGAATTGCGGAAACGTGACGTTCTAGCAACCATAGCCCTCAGTCTACCACTCCTGTCAATGCGTCGAGAGTCAAATTCAGGTTTCAGTGGGTGTGTCTCTTCAGCCAAAATTGAGGTCAGTCGGTCAGTCCATCGTCTCTGGCAAACCGATTCAATGGTCTCTTGTTTCCTGCCTACAACAGATCCAGCCTTCTTGACTAGCTTTTCTAGCCTGTCACTATCCTGTTTACTAAGGTTATCCCCCCAGCACACACATGCATATGTCAACACGCTACCAACAGTGGACAGATAGAACATCTGCAGGATGTCATTACGAACAGAGAACGATCTAAGCTTCCTTAGACAGTACATGCTCGTGTGCGCTTTCTTCAAGATTTGGTCAGTGTTGGCATGCCAAGACAGCTTGTTGTCGATCACTACACCTAGGTAGCGATAGCTTTCAACCTGTTCGACTTCAACACCAGCTATCACGATAGGCTTGTGTGCTGCCTTTTTTCTTCTTTTTTGCAATCTTGCACACGTTTGCTTTAGTAGTGGCAAAGAAGGAATGCGTGTGACATTATTTTATGTTGCTGTCTGATGTTGATGTCGTGTACCAAAAAGAAATAAAAACGTGTAAAAAAAAGAAAAAAAAAAAGAAAAGAAAAAAAGAAAATTAAAACAAGATCATGATAACGTTATTCGACACAGTACCAGCGTTACTCGTGTTTGTACTCCTTTACAAAATTAACAGAACGTTGCAGGACGCAGTTCTCTTCACGTCTTACTGACATCCTCATTTGAAACTCTGTATCGACACATGTTATGCCAGTTCTGGCACCATGCTGCATTTTATTGTTTGGAAGCATTGCTTCTGTCACTACTGCCTCTTATCTTGTCATCTAACTCCTAACTTTCTGAGAGACAAGTAATTGGAAAGCTGCGTAAAAGATATAGAGTATGGTGCACATGCTAGCATCAAAAGTGTAAATTACCGATGACAGGGTGAAATAGGGAAGTATTACCTTGCTGAGCTGTCTTGCAGCGGCTGTTGGTTTCTTGCTGAGCTGTCTTGCAGCGGCTGTTGGTTTCTTGCTGAGTTGTCTTCCAGCGGCTGTTGGTTTCTTGCTGAGTTGTCTCGCAGCGGCTGTTGGTTTCTTGCTGAGTTGTCTTCCAGCGGCTGTTGGTTTCTTGCTGAGTTGTCTTGCAGCGGCTGTTGGTTTCTTGCTGAGTTGTCTTCCAGCGGCTGTTGGTTTCTTGCTGAGTTGTCTTGCAGCGGCTGTTGGTTTCTTGCTGAGTTGTCTTGCAGCGGCTGTTGGTTTCTTGCTGAGTTGTCTTGCAGCGGCTGTTGGTTTCTTGCTGAGTTATCTCGCAGCGGCTGTTGGTTTCTTGCTGAGTTGTCTCGCAGCGGCTGTTGGTTTCTTGCTGAGTTGTCTCGCAGCGGCTGTTGATTTCTTGCTGAGTTGTCTCGCAGCGGCTGTTGGTTTATTGCTGAGTTGTCTCGCAGCGGCTGTTGGTTTATTGCTGAGTTGTCTTGCAGCGGCTGTTGGTTTATTGCTGAGTTGTCTTGCAGCGGCTGTTGGTTTATTGCTGAGTTGTCTCGCAGCGGCTGTTGGTTTATTGCTGAGTTGTCTTGCAGCGGCTGTTGGTTTATTGCTGAGTTGTCTCGCAGCGGCTGTTGGTTTATTGCTGAGTTGTCTCGCAGCGGCGTTTGGTTTCTTGCTGAGTTGTCTTGCAGCGGCTGTTGGTTTCTTGCTGAGTTGTCTTGCAGCGGCTGTTGGTTTCTTGATGGGATCATGTATTCCTGCTAATAGATAAAATCACACTGTCTTGATAAAAAGGAAAGTAGGTACGCATATATATTGTAGCTGAAAGGAAAGCTTGCACGTTCTCACGCACACACGTACACACACACGTACACACACACGTACACACACACGTACACACACACGTACACACACACGTACACACACACGCACGCCGTAATCTCTACCCACACTCGTTATCTGTCTCGCTGTCTCGGTCTGTGTGTCTGTCTGTGTGTCTGTGTGTCTGTCTGTCGGTGTGTCTGTCTGTCTGTCTGTCTGTCTGTCTGTCTGTCTGTCTGTCTTTCTGTCTTCGGCTCTCTCTCCCTCCCTCTCTCTCTCTCTCTTTGGCTCTCTCTCCCTCCCTCTCTCTCTCTCTCTCTCTCTCTCTCTCTCTCTCTCTCTCTCTCTCGCTCGGGGGCGGGGACGTAGCTCAGTTGGTAGCCCGCTGGCTTTGTAGCCAGTTGGTCGCTATCAGCGTGGGTTCGATTCCCACGTTCGGCGAGATATTTATTTCTCGGAGTCAACTTTGTGCAGACTCTCTTCGGTGTCCGAACACCCCCGTGTGCACACATGTGCACGAAAAAGATCCCACGTTCACAGCGAAAGTCTCAGGGCTTGGAAAACACGAAGACACGCATGCATCATCTCTCGTCTCTGATTATCATGATCGTATTTCGATACTTTGACGAGACAAACCCAATGCTGGTGTGTCGAAGAAGACAGCCACAGAGGGCTTGTTCGAATCAAAGTATCACACCATATCTTCAGCGTATTACCAATACCTGTCCCAATGTAGACCAGTTGGTCTAAGAGGACGTTAAACCCTAATAGTCAGTCAGTCAGCCTCTCGCTCTCTCTCTCTCTCACTCTCTCTCTCTCTCTCTCTCTCTCTCTCTCTCTCTCTCTCTCTCTCTCTCTCACGCACGCACGCACACGTGCGCCCGCACGCGCGCACACACACACACACACACACACACACACACACACACACACACACACACACACCCACACACACACACACACACACACACAGTAAACCGATGTAACATTTATATATGCTGGTAAATAGAAATTGACGTTGATTTGTATGTTGGCTTCAGAGAATTATGTTCAATAATCAGGGAAGTGTACTGAAATCGAACAAGCTGTACAGGTCTTGTTGTTTACTGACTGCAAACAAGAAAGAGATTAACACATTTTCGTCACTGACAGGCAGACACGAAGACGACAGACAGACAGGCAGGAAGAACACTATATGCAGATAAATACAAATAAAGGCCCACAGAAGGTCTGGTACATAGATAAACAAACAGTAATGTTCATAGTTAATATGTAATGCGTGGAGAGCATAGTTTACTGTGGTTCGCGCTATATAAGCTCTCATTGTTATTATTTAAGTTATTGAGACATCCCAGTGCACTAAGGGATTTATAGAGCAAATCGAGAAAATTCATTATTGAACGAAGCGCATTGCGCTGAGTTCAATAATTATTTTCGAGATTTGCTCTATAAATCCCTTTGTGCACTGGGATTGTTTCAATAACGATATTGTCAGTAGCGTCAGAGAAAAAAGATGATTCAAAAAGCACATTTTGCTACGCGCATTTGGATAGGCAGAACTGTGTGTTCAGGTCGTGTAAGATCTACTTTTGTGTGGGCTGTCTCAAGTGTGTCGTGCTTTCGTCACACGCAAACTCTTGTTTTGATTTCTGTTGGTAAAATCCAGGGTAGCGTTAAGCTAAAAAGTGATGATCTTTCATAGAGACCTCATTTGAACTCGGAGAAAGGACTGTGCTATTAGTTATTTGCGATTCGAAACCTCCAGTCGAGCTTCGACGGATTGACTGTGCAGAGTGGTGCCCCTTGAATTGACTCCAATGACGGGTCGACGGTTAGCACATTTTCAAAATAAATGTGGTATGTTTCTCGTGTTGTATCTTCACTCATCGGGGAGCCTGGTACTAAATATGAACGGTAAGAATGCTCTGAACTCTACACGTATTATATCCCAATCGTTTTTTTGTTCACATTTGCCCAACATGTTAATTTGCTGAGCGGGGTTTATGTCGTCTGCTAGGCTGGGGCAATCGAACAACTGCAGTCTCATTTCAACAAAAATTGCTCGTCACGTTGCATTGAGTCTGCACGCATGAGGCAGGCTGGTAATAAGTCTTATATATGGTAAGAACGTTCTGAACCCTACACGTTTTCGATTCCGATTGTTGTTGCCTTGAAATAATAATTCGGAAACCATTCATTTACTGAACTGATGCAGTCGTATTTCAGTGTAGTCTGCTGCGTATGACAGAGTCGATCGAGTCAGTCGACTTCCAAATGCTAATCTAGCTGGTACGTTATCGGAATAACACTAGTGTTTTCTGTTATCCGCTGAGAATTATATACTAACTCAGCATTTGGTAATGTGGATAATAAGCTATACATGCCACTAACACGGCATACGAGAAGAATCTATGCAAGTCGAAAATGAGCAGCGGCTTCTATTTTTAGATCTGTGGCACTGTGGCACAGGCACATGCAATCTGTCAGAAAAAAAACCCACTTCTGCTTTAATTGAGAAGCAGGAAATTTATGGTCATTTGGTATTGTGGAGAATATAAGCTACATGTCATTAATTAATTCTGAGGATGAGAGTACAGTCTCGCTTAGGCAAAGGGCGGAAGAATACGCTCTGTGGAAAAGTTAGCGCACTCTTGGAGTGCGCTAACAGTTTTAGCGCATCGCCATTAGCCAATCAACTGGTTCACATCAGTCATGTGACACCAGTACTTACTGACAATTATTATTAACATTATTATTATTGATCCTGAATGACGTGAGGAGGACACTTAGCTTTAAAACTCCTCTCAGTATGGATGCCCACTGGGTGTTGTTCGTGATGTTTACGTCATACACACACACACACACACACACACACACACACACACACACACACACACACACACACACACACACGCACGTACGGAAGCACGAACGCACGCACGCACGAACGCACGCACGCACGAACGCACGCAAACACAACGCTACATTCTTGTGTATCGCAGTTTGATTGAAAGCATACTGACTTTTAACATTGTGACATGGTATGGTACCACAAATGTTAAAAACAAAGCTAAACTCCACCGCATTGTTGCGACGGCTAGCAAGCTTGTTGGGCAACCCCAACGACAGCTGACCAGTCTCTACGAAGCTGCCATTAAGCGGAAAGCTCTCAAAATTGTCCGTGATCCGATCCATCCTCTCAACCCCTGTTTCGAAATTCTCCCTTCAGGTAAACGTTATAAGGTCCCTTTGGCACGCAAAAACCAGTTTAAAAAGTCATTCCTGCCTTCTGCAGTCACCATTTTAAATTCTTCTCGCATCACGTAGAGGCTGGTCGGCTGGGAAAAAAACAAACAATGTGTACATGTGAAGGTGTGTGGGAAATATTTGTTAATGTGATTACTCGGCTGTGAAACCCAACTCCTGTGATATGAGAGGGTAAATTTACATAGTGCAATATCATATTTGATTGTATCCCTTTTATGTTTTATGTGTGTCGTCCTATACAATTGTTGTTATAATCGTTTACAGGCAGACAGGGTGTGCCGAAGAAAAATTTCCATTTTTATGTAATATTTTAATGGACAATAAAGTGCTGTTATTGTTATTGTTATTGTTCACTGTAGTTCACTTTAAATGGATAAACAGTCACAGAGAATACTACATGGCTTGCTGTGTTGTACCAGATTTACACGAGTTGCTTTTTACAATATTTAACTGCGAGCAAAAGTGAGCTTTTCAATATTTGAAAAGGCAACGAGTGTAGATCTGGTACGACACAGCAAGCCATGTAGTATTCTATTGATCTTACATAATGTACTTGCATGTCTTTTGCTCCAAACGACCCTCAGTCGAAGCGCCTAAATTGAAGACGCTTCAAATGGAACCTCGATCTCTTCCAAAGCTTAGTGTAATCTTTGATGTCAAATCAAACAGATGTCATTCTAGAAAGCATAGCGTGACGTCTACGTTCTCAAAATCATTCCAGGGGAAACAACCAGCGTAAACGTGTTCCCAGAATGACGTCTGTCTCGGTGACTTGGCATTACGAGCAGTGGAAAGTCAGGTCCCTGCCAGACTAATTTGACACGACCTCTTTCACATCAACTGTGGTTTGAACGATATTATCTCATGAGTGGCATCTCTCACGTGTGTAGGATAAAAACACTTATTATACATTATTTTGTTTGGACCTAGCTATTGATGTGTACATTGTTGTTAAACAGTTGTTTGTTGTATGTTTATTAGGGTCTGCTAGTGTGTGATAGGGTTTATGTCCGTCTGTAGATTTTTTTTCTTTCTCTGTTAGTCCTGTGTTGACAGCTCTTCGACAAGCGCTTAGAACTGTACCCACGGGATACGCGCGATATAAGCTTCTTATTGATTGATAAATAATAAACGTATCTGAGAGATTGTCCAAGAAACTCGCCCAGAAGACGAAAGCAAGGCGCTGTATTTCAGCAATGACCTGGTGGATTGCTTTGACACTTTCAGGGTTGTATGCCTACATACGAGAAATACGTCAAGTAGCATTTCTGATTATTAAAGGTATTTGTTCAGATAATATACGTTGTCATCTTTTTCACGAGTTTTCATTCACAAACACCTGGGAAATAAATCTCATGTTCCCCAT
>NW_027129137.1:17500-20000 GCF_037325665.1 Littorina saxatilis
CTTCTCTGAACTCCTCACCGTCTATTCTCCAGCAAGACAACTCCGTGCCTCTTCTGACTGTCGTATCCTCACCATTCCACACACCAAAACCAAAACATACGGACAACGCACTTATTTCTGCGCACCCACACAATGGAATTCTCTCCCCTTTCACATCTGCCACTCTCAGTCACCCCAAGCATTCAAACGAGCACTTAAAACGCACCTCTTCAAGAAATACAACCCCTGATTTTGTTTTCTCAGTCCATCAGTAGGCTACATGTAGTGTATTTGTTGTTTTAGTGATAATGTGATATTGTGTATACACATTTAGGGCTGTTTTTCAGTATTAATAACATGTTATGTTTGATTAAGGGTATTCAGCTGGTAATTCCTTGTTTTTACTACCTATTTTATTCAGGTTTTTATTACTTAATTAGTTAAAGAATCTGTTGTAATGTATGTTTGATGGTGTATGCTTTTAATAAAGCGTTGCTGACTATGAATGTAGATGTAAATGCTTGTATAACTGTGTTTGAATTTTAAATGTGTCAAGTGCAAAAAGCATAATTGTAAAGTTATGATGTTGCGCTATATAAATGCTCATTTATTATTATTATTATTATTATTATGTAAAGTGATCTACGGTAAATTTCACACGATACCAACGTTTACACTAATGCTAATAATGATTATATGGTGTGATGATGATGATGATGAAGATGATGAAGATGATGATGATGATGATGATGATGATGATGATGATGATGATGATGATGATGATGATGATGATGATGATGATGATGATGATGATGATGGAAAATCGCAACATAAATTCATCGCAACATAATACATATAATAAAGAACATATTTGTGTAATCCATAAAGCTTTGCCAATTGTTGACAGCTACTTGCACGTGTTAAGACTAGTATAGCCATATAGGTAGACATAAAATTATTATGCATAGCTTGTTTAACACTCTTTAGTGAGGTTAATGATCTTATTACAGACGGAATGGAGTTACACACCATCGCGCCAGAGAAGGCTTGACTCATTTTGAACAAATCAATCCTGGGTATTGGTGGTAGAAAATTGATAGACCCGTACCTTTCGGTGACTCTGTGAAATAGGTCCTGAATATAGATGGGCACTCCACCATGATATACTTTATACATCATTACAGTCTTATTACACTGTAACTGTTTAACTAGCGGCAGGTAGTTTAGATTCTTTAACTTCAAATCAGCTGATAATTGTGGACCATTTAACATGATTTTAGCTGCCCGACGATGTAGAGAGTTTAACTTTTTCATGTGAATATCAGAGACGCCATCCCAAAGAGTTGATGCGTAATTAATATGGGATAAGATGTGGGCATGATAAAATAGTTTTAGTGTTGCGATATCAACATATTGCTTTAACTTTGATAGCAGAAACAAATTCTTGGATACCTTTTGATAATGTACATGAGATTGCCATTTTAATTCTTGATCGACTATCACACCCAAAACACGATATTCCGTTACCTGCTGAACAGGTTGTGATTCCAGAGAAAAATTTAACTTAAGAGGTCGTGACTGGTGTTTTTGTCTTGTTGTAATAATCATGCTTTTTGTTTTTCCTGGGTGCACTATCATAAAATTCTGGTTACACCAACTGTTGACTTCATTCAGACTAGACTGTAAGGAAATTTCAATTTCTTGAACAGTCCTACAGCTTGTGTGAAGCTTCGAATCATCTGCAAAAAAAATCCGTTTTAACTTTGGAATTAGATATATGAAAGGGGATGTCATTAATGAATACACAAAACAAAATAGGCTCTAAAACTGACCCCTGGGGGACTCCACTCTTTAAACATCATTTGGGAGATGTTTTACCGTTTATAGAAACATATTGTGTTCTGTTGACAAGATATGATTTAAAGAATGAACACGTTGCGGTATTGTTCACGTACAATGCGAGTTTATGTACAAGTAATGTGTGATCTACAAGATCAAAAGCTTTCTTAAAATCAAGAAATACAGCCCCTGATATGTCCGAACGACTAATTGCCAATAGCCAGTTATCACATAGTGATGAAAGAGATGTACTACAGGAATGTTTCGGACGAAACCCAGATTGAAAGTTGTGAAATAATTTGCACCTTTCCATGTAGTTCAGAAGATTCTTCTGGATGTGCTTCTCTAAAGGCTTTGATAAAATAGGAAGCAATAAAATTGGCCTGAAGTTATTAGGGTCAGACACATCTTTATTTTTAGGAAGTGGAACGACCTTTGCCGTTTTAAATGTATCAGGAAAAATATTTTGTTCAATGCAAAGATTATACACATACGTTAGGGATTCCACTATGTACGGTAGGGATAATTTAAGCAACGACGGGGGGATTTTGTCAGGCCCCATGGATTTATTATTCTGAAGGTTTTCTATAAATTGTCCACCTTCATGTACGGCAATAGTTGGGATAGAGAATAAATCTTGTGATTTCAATTTATGAATACAAAATTATTTTAATCTAAACAA
>NW_027129137.1:22500-23580 GCF_037325665.1 Littorina saxatilis
AAGTCGCAGGCACTCGGAATCTGGACATCAAATTCAACTAAACATGTTCTAAGTAACGTTGGTGCTATATTACCACAATTAACAATGAAATCCTGCATTAAAACATATTGGTATTGTGTATATTAGTCTGGATTTAAGTGCTGTGCATATAGCATTTAATGTGTTTAGGCAATACTTTAAATCGTTTAAAATCAAAAATCCAAGGGAGGTTATGGAAAGTTACATTTTGACTGTATCACAGTCATCTTATCCCAGCGAAGCTAGAGGTATCCCACCAACGCTTTACCACGGTGTGTCAACTGATTCCGTTCATACACCGGATGTTTCCGTTCATACAGCCTCATTTTTGACACTTGCTTGAGGAAAAACGTGGTGGTAAGTCGTGTGGGGAGCGCGCTTTTGTGATATTGCAAGAATAAGGTAGCTAATTGGTTAGACTATGTGTACGATACGTACCAAGGTGCTAGTAATCCTAATGATAACACACGCGGGCCGAACGTGGCAGAATTGCCTGAATTTTTGACATTTTCTTGTTTTTCTCGCTCTATTATCGAATCTGACCCCTGATTCGCACATGATCACCAAAACCATTGCCTGTTACGACATTTCACTTGACCAGAAGTTTATAGAAACCCATGGCTTTTGCACAATCACTTGTCTTTTGAAAACATGCATATTCCGTTAATACACCATGTTTCCGTTCGTACAAAAGTGCATGTTTCCGTTCGTACGAAAAGCGTTTCCGTTCATACACATTCGTTAGATTAGAGCGAAACAGGCCCCCACTACAAGTTCTGTGTGTTCCAATGGTTTTCAGACAGCACAAAGTACGAATGCGTGTAATATTGGACCTATGTGAACCATACTATGAATTGAATTTGCAAGAGAGGATTTGTCCTTCGCTGGGGGTATGCAGTGCCTTGGCATTGTACTTCTACTTAATTGTTTAAATTGTGACTGTATCATTTTGTTTTGTCGCAATTAAATGTTCCTGTAACATACCTTGCTTGTTTCTGTAGTTGTATTCTTTTCGAAAACAACTTAGGTCGGTCTCAAAGCTGAATGGGTATATCTACGTTT